>NC_057807.1:195809073-196098178 GCF_018294505.1 Triticum aestivum | reverse complement strand
CACCCTATATCTTTGACGTGGGCACACACAAATTTGATGACACTCTTTATCGATCGCGCGCACACACACACATCATCCTTCTCTTCGATTCTATGGATACCTCATGCCGATGATACCTCCACTATCTTCTCATGGATCACCCCCTATATATATGATATACCCAGGCCTCTGTTTCACACACATTGCATATGTTACTTTTTTGATTGAAATATCATCGACACATATTCCATGTCTGTCTCACCCCCCCCCCCAAACCGCAGTCACGAACCCACACACTATATCTCTCTAAGTTTGTATCTCTCTCTCACAAACCCGCGTAGGTGGTGTGCATACACGAAGAGAATAGGTGCACGTACTCATGCTTCATGAGCAGCCACACCCGCGCGGGTACACGGTGGAGCTCATTTCTGTACGAAATGGCAGCCCACGTGCTAATTTGAGCGCGTGTAGCAGTTGTTTACCTATGGAGGTCGTGTACCACGCGTGCATGAAACAAAGTTCGACTTGATGTGTCGGCGCGTTATTTTTAAATAAAGTTATATCGCTCAATGCCACGTACACAAAATATAAAATGATTTTTATGGAGAAAATGGTAGTCCGCTCCACTATATACAATGGATCCTGTCTGCCGGGATTTGTCTCTCTTCAGAGTATCTCACACAAGGCGGCGGTGGCCTCTCTCTCTCTCTCACCGTTGGTATGACCCGGCCGCATCCCTCCCGCTGGCGGAAAGGGAGGATAAGCATCGTTTCTCCATTCGACGGTGCCGAGGCAGCACATCCCGATCTACGGTACCCGCTGTTCACTCTGACCAAGCTCCGGCGCGGTAGGGCCTACGCCACTTGCTCGATGCTGCAGTATGGGCAAATCCCACCCGCCTCCGCTCTCCTAGTTACATCTCGACGACCCCCAGGTATCCCCTCCGGCCTTGCTCCACTACCCATCTTCCCACGTCGCTGCATGTGGAAAATCTTGCATGTGGATCTTCCCTAGTTCTTTGCCCAAAACATAGCTCGTCTGATGTACTTTCCGTATTGCAAACTCGTCCTCACACTGTTTTAGATAAATGCAACCGTGATGTTATCTTCTCTTAGGACAAGGAATATGCTTCTTTTTTGTCGTCGTATGTGTCATCAACTGTTATTGGCCAGTAATTGTTTCCTTTCTACCTCTTTTTTGCAAACAGGGCTATCCATTTCACCTCGTTGCTATTGTGACCTTTTGGTGAACTGCACAAATCACGTTTTTCTTAAGAGTATTTTGTGGAGTTCTACTAAAATGTCACACGGGAAACGTCTCTAGATTTTAGTGCGACTGCACAGAAGGAAATTGGTTTTGCTCTATCCTCCTCATCCAAATCCAAGCCTAATCTTCTCCAGCTATTTGCTTAATCTTCTCCAACTAGTTAGTCTTAAGAGAGACTGCAAAGGTGACCAGCTTCTATTTGTGTGTTTATTGTTTCATCAACAGCCCTCTATTATTGTAGTCACACTTAACATCTTTGGAACAGGGACGCTTAGCTCTATTTTAGTGGAACTACACAAAATGATCGGAATGTTACATGCTCCTATCAGCTACTTTTTTGCCAACATGCCTTGATGATTTAGACACAGCTGGGGTTAAGTTGCTGCCAATGAAAGCATGGATCAATTTCAATTTAACACCTTGTCACAACTTTGTCTTCAGTTGTGATGTAAATATTAGCTCTGATCTGCTAATCATTGAGATGCATTAGCAAGGAAGTTAGTTTTTTATTTTTTTCGAAAGAGCATCGATGGCAAGACACACAAAACAAAAGCTGAAAGCTCAGACCATTGTACAATTTCATGTCGCTGGAAAATTATTTGTATAGTACGTCAATTATGTAGCTAGAAGCTTGATAGCATTGCCAGAAGCCTCTTCAGCATTCGGGTCCATGTGCCATGCACAAAATTATACTCCCTTTGTTCCTAAATATTTGTCTTTTAGAAATTTCAAATGGACATATTTTAGAGTGTAGATTCACTTATTTTACTTCGTATGTAGTCACTCGTTGAAATCTCTAGAAAGGTAAATATTTAAGAACGGAGGGAGTAGTGCACAACCGCATGCGAGACTCAGCCCAGTCGTTGCGCTGCACCTAATAGTGAGTAAGGAGCACTCAAATCATAAGCCCCACCTTTCCCACTGTAAGTTGCTCGGAAGAAGCAACCATCAATATGTTCTTATTTGAATTCGCTCATACTACTCCCTCCATCACTATTTGCTTCGACAATCTCTGGGACCAAGGCGACTAGCGATCAGCCCGAAAAATAGCATGTCTATTACTAGAGGAAATATACATACACACATGCATGCAGTGCTTCCACCCCGGGTACACACATGCATGCACTTGCTCGACTCCGCGTACACACCTACATCGAGAGAAAATTGTGGACTTGATTGCGGTTACCACACCCTAATTAATTGAGCATTAAACCAAACGCGTCTAAAATCTCTCTGGTGGTGGAAATGCATGGAGAGAAATGCATGAGAATGAAGCACGCCATGTAAACTGTGACGGAGGGAGGAGTAGTATGAAGGTGCAAAACCAAGTACGTGTATGGCCAGTCGGTCAACGCACTTCCTCTTGGCATATCACTAACATGTGGGACCGGAGTGTGGGCAAACCGATCTCAATTGACGGCTAAATGGCCAACCCGCCGTTCCTTGAGGGAGACAAGGAGCGAGAACACACAGACCGGCTCGCACGGAGGCCAAGATATATTCGAGCATGGTTGATCAATATCATTATTACATGTTCCATGTTTTTTAATAGTACTATTGGGCTGCCATTTTCCGCACTTCTCCCGAATAAAAAATGTGTACTTTATCAGAGAAAAAATAAAATAATAGTATAGATGCTCCACCATGCGGTTCCTAGTACTTGTATACTAGTAGTAGTACCTGCTCGTACTACTAAACCTCGCGCTTGTCTCTTCGCCTCTTCATGAAGTCGAACAATGATGTCACTACAGTGTATGCCTCTGGCAATCTGACACCGAATGAAGTGCTGCATGTCCACCGCCTGGGCGAGGGTAGGTTGCATTAGTCAAAAGCTTCTCATCGTCCTGCGAGCCACCAGGCTTGAGGTAGACGGAGAGGGCATAAGCGAGCTTCACCTTGTCCTGTAGGCTTCTCCTTGTTCTGCAAGTTGACGGGACACACCAAAAAGTAGTGCTAGTCCATACTCCCTCCTTTCCAGTTAATATGGCCTAATCTTTTTTGAGGGTAAATGAGAGAGCTTTATTCATATATAAGCATTCTTAGGACGATCAGCCAAGAGACTGGTCACTAGGAAGCGAGGTACCCCACAAAAAAAGAAGGAAGCGAGCTGTTTCATCAAGCCAGCTCTCAGTCACATTCAAAGTGCAGCAAGCACGGTTCGCACAAAGATCCGCCGCAAGGTTTGCTGACCTGTTTACATGCTGAATAACAAAAAAGAGAAAATATTACTGAACACTCCTATTTCTAACAAGATATAGGAGCCAGAATTAAGCGAGAATTGTGGCAAGTGTTCCATGCAATGAAATTCCATTATCACATGCAAGAACCCTCGAAGAGAACCAAATGTGTTGAAGATTGCTTTATAATAGATTAAAATAAACTAAGAGTGCATACGCTCCACCATCCGGTTCTTAGTAGTACATACCTGTATAGTAGTAGTACTAGTAGTAAACTTTGCACTTGGTTGTTCGCCTCTTCGGGAAGTCGAACAATAATGGCACTAGTACAGTGTATGCTTCTGGCAATCTGACACCTAATTAACTGTTGCACATCAACCGCCTGAGTGAGGGAGAGCTTGCATTAGTCAAAAGTTTCTCCTTGTCCTGTGAGCCACCGCGTGCAAGCTCCTCCTGTCTTGCAAGCTTCTCCTCCTTCGGCAAGTTGACGGGACACGACAAAGTAATGCTAATCCATACTGCCTCCTTTCCGATTAATATGGCTTAATTTGGAACAAGATAAATACACAGTCTATAACTGTATATTTGTAAAAATACGGTCAGTGGACTTCATAATACGCTCATTGCGCTCAATATATACATTTTCTGGTGTTTATACGGTCACTAGCTCACCCTGGCTGAGTATGTGTGTGCATGCACGTGTAGGTTGAGCACTTGAGCGTGACCGTGTGTGTTCCGTTGTGTGCTCGGAGATGCATGCATTAGGGCGTCGTGCGTGTGTTTTGTGTCCATGTGTACATGTGACTGTTGCATGCATGCACGAGGTTGTAGTCCCTCACATTCACATGTTCATAAGTCAATGCTTTGTCAAAACGGTACATGCAAGGTTTAATCATTCGTTGTTCATGCATGCATTCCCTATATTAATACGTTGATAAAGACAATTTCTTGAGGAAAACAACCCCATGAATTGAGTACAAAGGGGACCAATAAGCCAGGATGGAGGGAGTACTAGTAGTGAACCGGAAGGAGGGAGTAGGTACTAGTAGTACTACGTAACAACGCGTAGTAACAAAATTCCTCTATGTGCATCCTGTCTACGTGTCATGCAAGAAAATAGAGATAAGTACAAGTGAGTCTCAGGAACAGTCATGCACGTAGGGGGAGTACATGTAGGGGCAACTCAGGAGCAGTCAGATCACATAGAATGTTAGTCGAAAGAAGCAACCATCATTTCAGTCTTCAGTGACATGTATGCAATATAAAATGGTTGGTATGGAGAGAAAAAGAAAACCATTCCACTATATATACACTAGCAGGAGCCTAAGCTACAAGCCTGTTTGCTTGGGGTGGTCTCTTCACAAGCATAGAACGACGGTGGCCACACCGCTGGTCACAGATCCGACCTGATCCCGCCGCTGGGGGAAGGGGATGATGTTCCGCGTAGATGCGGTCGACAACGGCGAGCTCAACAACAAGTCACGTGGTGCATACAAAGCTTCAAGTGATGCTCGTACAACATTAAAGGACAAGCAAGTCTGCAATGAAGAATTGAGCTTAATGGTGAAAAACTTCAACAAGCTCTACAAGAGTAGAAGCAAAGAGAGAAGCTCCAAGTCAAGGTCCTACAATGACAAAAGATCTTCTAGTCGTCATCGTCATTGCTACAGTTGTGGAAGACCCAGACAATATTCCAATGAGTGTACAGTTCCCTACAAGAATAGAGAAGACTCACCAAAAAGGGGGAGTAGAAGATATGAATCACCTCCGAGAGAGAGAATGAGTAGAGATGATCGTTACGAACGAAGACCCTCTCGAAGAAGCAAGGATTCGGAAAGGAAAGACAAGTCATCAAAGAGCTACACAAGACGAATACATCAAGCTCATGTTGGTGAATGGGTTTCCGACAAGACAACTACTCCGAGAGAAGCTACCACTCTAACTCCGAATATACTCAAGATGAAGGTGTTGCCGGTCTTGCACTAGTGTCATCCAACTCCCATGACATATTTGATTCACCAAATGAAGGAATTCTAAGATGCTTCATGGATAAAGGCCCCAAGGTATCACACCCCAAGTATCTTGATTTCAATAGTGATGCATATGATTTGCTAGGTGATGATGATTTACTTGTTGACAAAACTAGTGATAAAAACTATAATGAACTTGCTAGTAATCATGCTAATCAAGATGAAACGAATGACAATGATAAGAAGGAGATTGAGCATCTAACTAAAGAACTAAACACTCTTAAGTTAGCTCATGAAACAACTCAAGATGATCATAGAGAGATCCTAAGGACTCATGAGAAGCTACGCTTCGAGAAGCTAAATTTAGAGCATGAGCATGAGTTTCTAAAAGCTATCAATGCTGATCTTCGAAAGAAGATTTCTTCTTACATTTCCATACATCTACTCTTGTCTACTTACATGCAACAAGTTAAACATAGTAACAAGATCAAGAAAGATTCTTATTCTAGTAGTAACAATAACCATGTTAAATCCAATGTTATTGCTTCTAGTAAATCTCTTGATCCCACTAATGATTCTCTTAGCCAAGTTACACTTGAGCAAGAAGATAGCTTATTGAAGGTAATTATAGAGAAAGGTGTTTACAAGAATCTTTCTGGGAGTAAGCAATTTGAGGAAATTGTATGCAATCAAGGAAGACACCGAAAGAATCAAAGTGTTGGTCTTCAATGAAAGTTCAATGCCAATGGAGTTGAATGGGAAGAATATCAATACCCCAAGACGAAGTTTGTTCCTCAACAAGAGAAGTATGACCCCACTTCTTTTGAGGGAACACAATCTCAATATGATCTTCCACCACACGACCACAAGCTAAAAGGCAAGGACAAGCTTCAACAGGAGATTGACTCATTTGAAGAAGCTCCTAAAGCCATGGTCAAGTGGGTTCCCAAGACTACGCCAAGCTCTACTTCATCAAGTTGAACTACAACCCTGAGGATTCCCATTAAGTTTATGTTGGTCCCAAATAATAAGAACTAGAGTGTTCTTGAGGGTGACTCTGCCAACATACTTCACTCATATTCATTTTGGCAAAGACTTGTGCAATCAATTTTCATATCTTGCACTAAGTTCATGGAGTCACAAACCCTCTTGTTGGTAAGACAAGGGACAAGGTAACCTAATGATTTCATGGACACCATCATATGTGCAATTCACTCTATGTCTATGGATATCCTTGCATGTTCCTTGTGGGACTAACCCATGTAGGTATTGAAAGTGCAAAACTCAAAAGGATTGCTCTGAACCCTTGATGACATACCTCAACATTGAGCATCCACATCTTCACTATCTACATGAAGTCATCATCGACAAAAGCCAAGGTTAGTGCATCCCTCTTTGGGGGGATATCACATCTAGGGGGAGCTTTTCTCTAAAATATTAGCTAAAGCAACCCTAATTGTGTGCACACATTAATGTTTTATGTAAAAGTGGCAGCCCCACTTGTGCTTAAACGTTGAGTATGACCTATGATCAAATGTTCTCATTTGACTCCTAAGTCAACATACTCATATATAGATGACCTAGTCATCGCCAATTTCTTGATAGATTCTAGAATTGGTTGTGCATGTTTGACACATATTTCATTTGCTATTTTAATGTGTGAGCATGTTGGATTGCATATTTTCTCCATTCGAGGACATCCATTTGTTGTTTTGATTGTCTTGGTTTTTGTTGCCAAGTGTATTTACAAGAATGCCTAAGAAACTTCTCTAGCTATCTATGCTTTCTTGTCTCAAATTCTTTTCATGCTATATCACAAAAATTGAACAAGTCTTTTTCGTACCCTCTAGGTGAGGAGCACTCAGAGCCACCGATCCGACAAGGGCTGACCTCCAAAACCTTCTCTATGCATTTCAGTTGCGCCAACTCACTCTAACTCGGTCCGACCGAAATCATTTAGATTGATCTAGGTTTTCATCTCAGTGCTACTGATTAGACCAACTCGTTGTCATTGATTTGCAGTAACTGCACGCAGTTGCACGTCTCGGTGCCACCGATTTGTTCCACTCGATGCCACCGACATCATACGGGTATATATATCCAGAGCGACTATACGTTGAAGATTTCTTCGAACATCACGACCCGCACCCCGTTGTTGTCATATCCCTGGTCTCCGATCGTCGCCCTCATCTCCAGCGCGCCCTCGCTGCAGGACTCCATCACCGTCACCGGTAATTTGCCCCATCGTTGCCGCCGTGAGAATCTCCACCAACTTAGGGTGAGATTTGACCCCCCCCTCCCTCGTGCTACACTCTTTCTGATTCAATGCACAAGGGTTTCCCATGTATCTTGCTATGAATGAAATTCTTCTATCCACCAGATTGAATCCGTAGATTAGCTTTGAGCAAAGATTTTAGGGTTAGGTTTCCACCAAAAGCATCTCGGACCAACGATTAGGAATTTTTCGGTTCCATCGATTTGGCTCTATCCAATGCACTAGTACATCTCAGTGTCGGCAGGAAGTGCTAATCGGTGAGACCAAAAGTAAAATTTCAGTGAAACCCTAGCAACTCGGAGAAACTGAACCACATCTCGGTCCAATGGAAATGGTGTGTTCTGGTTCTGTAGAGTGCTTCAGTGTCACCGAAATGACCAACTCGGTAGCTCCGAAATGCATTCTGTAAAAACCTAGAACTAAGATTTGAACTCATTTTTTTGAAAAATCATCTACTTTTTGTGATAAATCATCTACTATGCCCATACCAACCTATTCACAGGGTCTGTTTGTAAAGATTTCAGGTGGGAGTGGTAGTCAGAACATGTCAGAGCAGAATGTGGATCTTAGTAAAGGATCAAGTCCGGCTAAAAGCTATGATGAAGGAAGCAGGAGCACTCCTAGCAATCTGCCTAAGGCTGCCAAAAGGACTAGGAACAACAAGGGCTTAGAAACAGAGGATGATGACTTCCATCCTGAGGAAGTGACCTCAAAGAATAAGGTGCCTACCAAGGAGTACGGCACATTAGCTAGCTCCAGGCCCTCTGGCAGTGCCAAGGAGAGGTTGGCAGTGAGGAAGGTCCCAATCTCCAAGACTGACAAAGCCTCGGGTCCCAAAGAAACAATGACATTCACACTTGAGGAGTCAAGTGATGTAGAGGTTGATGCCAGCAAGAAGATGAAGAGGACAAGGAATACTATTGCTCGTGCCATTGGCAAACCCTCCATGATTGAAGATGGTCATGATGAGGAGGAGGAGGAGGAACCTGCACCTCTAGCAAAGACTCAAAAGCTCATGTCAGATGCTATGAAGTCTGCAACTCCCTCTAAGCCCAAAGCACCAGCTCCTAAGAGGTCTACCAGGAACATCTCTGCAAGTGAGAAGAACAAGGCCCTAGTGCCTGAGGCAAAAATGGATGATGAGCCACTACTGCTCAGGAAGCTAAAACCCAAGATTCCAGAACATGAAAACTCACATCCAGTAGCATAGACCATGATGCTCGGAAAGGACAAAGGTCTGCGTCAGTGGAGGATATCTGATCCATACTCTATCTGGAGAAGGACTGCTTGTGACTATCGCTTTCACACTTGAGAGCAACAGGATTTTTATGAGACCGTTCTGCTTGATAAGAAGCCCATAGTCAGTGACATGAAATGGGTGGTGGAAGTATATTGATGCCAGTGAGGATCACTTCCCCCATGTTTACGAGAGCTTCAGACTTGCAGGAGTTGATGCATTCATTGGGAAGAAGCTACAATGCCACCTCTAGTGTCTACTCCACCAGCGTAGCTGATGTCACATGAAGCTTTTGCAGACACACTTCTCGCCACGCCATCTACGCACATCGGAGCGACCAGCCAGAAGTCACCTTCAGGAGCTGTCGAGGACCGTGCCTAGAGAGATGCATAGCTCTATACCTTTTTGAACTTTTTGGTACTTGTTGCCAAAGAGGGAGAAATTGTATAGATCATTAGGCTTCGAGAGAGAGTGTCTCACTTTTGCTTATTGATTTCCTTGAGTTCTTTCCACTGTTTTCCGAATTCATGCTACTTTGTTTGTTATGTGTGTGAGATACTATGTTCATTTTGTGTGATTGATCATAGTATGCTTCATGTGATGCTTAATGCCTATCCCTATCATTATTTGTGTATGATCATGCACTTATGTTTTTGGTGATGCGTGCTTATTATTTCACTCATATCATTTTGTGCGCTCCACCAGGTTGTATGTGACATGGAAGAGTGACCCGTGATCCTAATCGATTGTGCATTTGCATTCAAACGCAAATTTTTAATAATGCACAAATTTAGTGTGAGCTCTTGCTTATCACATACTTCTGAAAGTGACGATGTATTTCATTCATTTAATCATTTTTCAAAGCTTTGATCTATATGTTGTCATCAATTACAAAAGTGGGGGAGATTGAAAGTGCAACTAATCCCCTGGTGGTTTTGGTAATTCATAACAACATAATTCATAACAACATATATCTCATTGAACTAATGTCCATTCAAGATAAATATTTTAGGATGTTCAATGATTGGCATGGCATAAACTAGAGATGTGGACCCCTCAAAATGCTAAGGACAAGGATTGGCAAAAGCTCAAGACTATACATCTTGGTTTAAGTGATCCAAGATCACATTGAGTCCATAGGAAAGCCAATACTATTCAAAGGGGATGAGGTGTTGCTTAATGATCTACTTTCTCAAGTGCTTAGTGATATTGCTCCAAAAACCTCAGGCACTTTCTCTATCCAAATATGTCCAAACCCTAATTCCCAACTTGGCCCCACCAAAATTTCCCATCCGGAGCCACCGAGTTCATCTAGACTTAGCCGCTACCAAAACCCTAACAATTCGATCCCATCGATACGGATCTCGGTCCCACTGAGATGGCCTTTCCAGCTCTCTGTGACTTGTTGCAATCACTTCGTTCTAACCGAGATGTTGTAATCGGTCCCACCAGAATGGCTTGGCCTATTCTTTGTTGCCTTATTGCTTCACTTCTGTCCCATTGAGATGATGCAATCAGTGCCACCGAGATGAGGTTTTCCCTAAACCCTAGCACAACGGTCCCATCGAGTTGTTCCCGTGGGTCACACTGAGATTCCTAACGTTCATATTTTTGCACAGATCGATGCCACCGAGATGGGTCAAAAGTGTGTAACGTTTGGATTTTTTTGTTGGAGACTATATATACCCCTCCACCCCTTCTTCCTCATTGAGGAGAGCCATCAGAACGTGCCTACACTTCCACCATTCATTTTCTGAGAGATAACCACCTAGTCATGTGTTGAGATCAAGTGCTTCCATTCCTACCATTTGAACCTTGATTTCTAGCCTTCCCAAAGTTGCTCTCTACTCAAATCCTTCTTTCACCATAGCCAAATCTGTGAGAGAGAGTTGAGTGTTGGGGAGACTATCATTTGAAGCACAAGAGCAAGGAGTTCATCATCAACATACCGTCTATTACCTTTTGGAGAGTGGTGTCTCCTAGATTGGTTAGGTGTCTCTTGTGAGCCTCCGACATGATGTGGAGTTGAACCAAGAAGTTTGTAAGGGCAAGGAGATCACCTACTTCGTGAAGATCTACCCGAGTAAGGCAAGTCCTTCGTGGGCGATGGCCTTGAAGGGATAGACATGGTTGCTTCTTCGTGGACCCTTCGTGGGTGGAGCCCTCCATGGACTTGCACAATCCTTACCCTTTGTGGGTTGAAGTCTCCATCAACGTGGACATACGATAGCACCACCTAATAGAACCACGCCAAAAATCATCGTGTCTCCATTGTGTTTGCCTTCTCCAAACCCTTCCCTTTACCTTCATATGCAATGTTTACTTTCCGCTACTATACTCTTAGAATTGCATGTGTAGGTTGACTGCTTGACTTGTCATAATTGCTAAACTCTGCCCACAACTAACATTGGGAAAATGAAAGATTTTTATTTGGTCAAGTAGTCTAATCACCCTCCCTAGATATATTTTGATCCTACAGTTCCGTAATACAAGATCTCGTGACTAAACTCATTAGTCACATGCTTGCAAGCTTCTTGTGATGTTGTTTTACCGAAAGGGCCCAGAGAGATCTCTCCATCACACAGAGCGACAAATCCCAGTCTCGATCCGTGCCAACGCAACAAACATCTTCAGAGATACCTGTAGAGCACCTTTATGATCACCCAGTTATGAAGTGACATGTGGGTACACATGATAACCCACAAGTATAGGGGATCGCAATAGTTTTCGAGGGTAGAGTATTCAACCCAAATTTATTGATTCGACACAAGGGGAGCCAAAGAATATTCTCAAGTATTAGCAGCTGAGTTGTCAATTCAACCACACCTAGAAACTTAGTATCTGCAGCAAAGTGTTTAGTAGCAAAGTAATATGATAGTGGTGGTAACGGTGACAAAAGTAAAGACAGTAAAAGTGATGTTTTTGGTATTTTGTAGTGATTGTAACAGTAGCAATGGAAAAGTAAATAAGTGTAAACCAGTATATGGAAAACTCGTAGGCACCAGATTAGCGATGGATAATTATGCCGGATGTGGTTCATCATGTAGCAGTCATAACATAGGGTGACACAGAACTAGCTCCAGTTCATCAATGTAATGTAGGCATGTATTCCGTATATAGTCATACGTGCTTATGGAAAAGAACTTGCATGACATCTTTTGTCCTACCCTCCCGTGGCAGCGGGGTCCTATTGGAAACTAAGGGATATTAAGGCCTCCTTTTAATAGAGAACCGGAACAAAGCATTAGCACATAGTGAATACATGAACTCCTTAAACTATGGTCATCACCGGGAGTGGTCCCGATTATTGTCACTTCGGGGTTGCCGGATCATAACACATAGTAGGTGACTATAGACTTGCAAGATAGGATCTAGAACACACATATATTCATGAAAACATAATAGGTTCAGATCTAAAATCATGGCACTTGGGCCCTAGTGACAAGCATTAAGCATAGCGAAGTCATAGCAACATCAATCTCAGAACATCATGGATACTAGGGATCAAACCCTAACAAAACTAACTCGATTACATGATAAATCTCATCCAACCCATCACCATCCAGCAAGCCTGCAATTACTCACGCACGGCAGTGAGCATCATGAAATTGGTGATGGAGGATGGTTGATGATGACGTCGGCGACGAATTCCCCTCTCCGGAGCCCCGAACGGACTCCATATTAGCCATCCCAAGAGAGATTAGGGCTTGGCGGCGGCTCCATATCGTAAAACGCGATGATTTCTTCTCTCTGATTTTTTCTCCCCAAAAGCCAATATATGGAGTTGGAGTTGGCGTCGGAGGACCACCAGGGGGCCCATGAGGTAGGGGGCGCGCCCAGGGGGGTGCGCCCCCCACCCTCGTGAGCAGGGTGTGGGCCCCCGGTCTTCATCTTTTGCGAGGATTTTTATTTATTTTTTCTAAGGTGTTCCATGGAGTTTCAGGATATTCTGAGAATCTTTATTTTCTGCACAAAAAACAACACCATGGCAGTTCTGCTGAAAATAGCGTCAGTCCCGGTTAGTTCCATTCGAATCATACAAGTTATAGTCCAAAACAAGGGCAAAAGTGTTTGGAAAAGTAGATACGACGGAGACGTATCAACTCCCCCAAGCTTAAACCCTTGCTTGTCCTCAAGCAATTCAGTTGACAAACTGAAAGAGAAAAAGAAAAACTTTTACAAACTCTATTTGCTCTTGTTGTTGTAAACATGAAAAGCCAACATTCAAGTCTCAGCAATTATTATGAACTAACCATACTCACAATGACACGTAGGTCTCACAATTACTATCAATAGCATAATCAGCTAGCGAGCTATAATAGCAAAACTCGGATGACAACACTTTCTCAAAATAATCATAACATGATATAACAAAATGGTATCTCGCTAGCCCTTTCTGAGACCGCAAAACATAAATGCAGAGCACCTTTAAAGATCAAGGACTGACTAAACATTGTAAATCATGGTAAAAGAGATCCAATCAAGTCATACCCAATATAAACCAATAATAATGAATGCAAACGACAGTGTGCTCTCCAGCGGGTGCTTTTAATAAGAAGGGTGATGACTCAACATAAAAGTAAATAGATAGGCCCTTCGCAGAGGGAAGCAGGGATTTGTAGAGGTGCTAGAGCTCGATTTTGAAATAGAAATAAATTATATTTTGAGCGGCATACTTTCACTGTCAACATAACAACTAAAAGACGACGATATCTTCCATGCTAAAAAGATTATAGGCGGTTCCCAAATAGAATGGTAAATTTTATACTCCCCTTCCTCCACAAACATCAATCCATGGCTTGCTCGAAACAACGAGTGCCTCCAACATTCAACGGGTCCAAAGGGGAGTTTTGTTTGCAGTTATTTTGATTTAGTTTGCACAAAGCATGGGACTGGGCATCCCGAATACCAGCCATTTTCTCGTGAATGAGGAGCGGAGTCCACTCCTCTTGAGAATAACCCGCCTAACACGGAAGATAAGGGCAGCTCTAGTTGACATATGAGCTATTCGAGCATGCAAAACAGAATGTTTATTTGAAGGTTTAGAGTTTGGCACATACAGATTTACTTGGAACGCCAGGTAAATACCGCATATAGGTAGGTATAGTGGACTCATATAGAATAACTTTGGGGTTTAAGGAGTTTGGATGCACAAGCAGTATTCCCGCTTAGTACAGGTGAAGGCTAGCAAAAGACTGGGAAGCGACCAACTGAGAGAGCGACAACAGTCGTAAACATGCATTAAAATTAATTCACACTGAGTACAAGCATGAGTAGGATATAATCCACCATGAACATAAATATCATGAAGGCTATGTTGATTGGATTCAACTACATGCGTGAACATGTGCCAAGTCGAGTCACTCAATGCATTTAAAGGAGGATACCACCCCATCATATCGCATCATAATCATTCTAATAGCATGTTGGCACGCAAGGTAAACCATTATAACTCATAGCTAATCAAGCATGGCACAAGCAACTATAATCTCTAAATGTCATTGCAAATATGTTTACTTCATAATAGCTGAATCAGGAACGATGAATCATCATATTTAGAAAAACAAGAGAGGTCGAGTTCATACCAGCTTTTCTCTTCCCAATAAGTCCATCATATATCATCATTATTGCCTTTCACTTGCACGACCGAACGGTGTGTATAATAATAAGAGTGCACGTGCATTGGACTAAGCTAGGATCTGCAAGCATTCAACTCAAGAGAGAAGACAAGTAATATGGGCTCTAAGTTAAATAAACAATCATGCATATAAGAGCCACTAAGCATTTTCAATATGGTCTTCTCGACCCCCCAAAGAAAGGAAAGAAATAAAAACTATTTACACGGGAAAGCTCCCAACAAGTAAAAAGAAGAACGGGAAATATTTTTGGGTTTTCTTTTTAATTCTACTACAAGCATGGAAATTAAACTCACTAATTTTTTTGGTTTTTCTTAAGGTTTAACAAACACACAAGAAGAAAGCAAGAAAAAGAAATTTAAACTAGCATGGATAATACAGTGAAAGAGTAGGAGCACCGACATCTAGCAATGAGTGTGTGTGAACATGAATGTAATGTCGGTGGGAAATACGTACTCCCCCAAGCTTAGGCTTTTGGCCTAAGTTGGTCTAATGCCAGGGATGGCCTGGCGGATATCCGTAGGTGAAGCTGGGGTCATACTGTGACGCAGCGGCTATCGCCGCCTTAGCTGTAGCATGGAGTCGAGCAGCCTCCACTCTCCTTTCGTACTCATCTGCCTCCTCTTTGTTAATAATATATCTTATTTTTGCCTGTGAATCAAAGAAAGCAGGAGCAGGAAGAGCAACATGGACTACACGACGTCTGTCAAAGATTAGTCGATACTGGAGAGGTGGTTCAGTCCTCTCAACAAACTGGTGGGAAACCATAGAATCAAAATCTAAATAAGAAGGGGGTAACTCCATGTCACCCTCACGAATGTCTACCTCAAGAAAATTAGCTAAGCAGGTTGCATAAATTCCTCCAAAGAAATCTCCGCTATGTCTATTCTGATGCAACCTGCGAGCTACTATGGCTCCCAAATGATAAGATTGGTCTCCTAACACAGCACTCCTGAGAATACTGAGATCAGGGACACACATGTGACATGCTTCATCCTTAGCATTTATGCATCTACCTATGAAGAGAACAAAATAATGTATAGCAGGAAAGTGAATGCTCCCTATAGTAGTTTGCGTTATATCTCGCGATTCCCCCACAGTTATTCTAGCAAGAAAGTCTCTATATTCAGATTTAGGGGGATCCCTAACATTACCCCATGATGGAAGTTTGCAAGCAGAAGTAAAATCCTCTAAGTCCATGGTATAAGATTTATCATAAAGGTCAAACATGACTGTAGGAGAATTACGAGAAGATGAAAATTCAAACCTCCTCACAAATGAACTTGTGAGATCATGATACTGAGGGCATTTGTCAGCTTCAAAGTCCTCAAGACCGGCGTTACTCAAATATGTGCTAAATTCTCCTTTGATTCCCACTTGATTCATAAAATTTTCTGATGGACATTCACAAGGCCTCACAGGAGCGTCTCTTGGTGGTTCCTCATCAGCATCACATATTGCAAGTCTGGGACCTTGCTTCCTTGAAGGACCACCTTGGAACATCCTCCTAAGCATATTGTTTCCTCTGAAAAATTTCTGAAATTTTTAGTAACTTCAAATAAAAGTGAACCAACTTCAATAAAATTGATAGCAACAACTCCCACATGTGCCTAGGGCCTATATAAAGCATTGGAACTACTTAGAACCATATAAATTCATCATGCAAGCTCAAGAACATGGTCACCTATGCAGCACAAATTTGCAATGAATAAAGCACTAGAACAAAAACTAATTGGACCAATGGAGGAGTCACATACCAAGGAACAATCTCCCCAAGTAGTTTTGCGAGAGGTGCTTTGAGCAAGGAGATCGAAAATCACAGCAACGGGGGCTGGAACTCGTGCTTGAGTTGGTTTTTCGTGTTTGTGTGAGGCAGAGGAAGAAGATGGGTGCAGGAATAACTGGAGGAGGGCCACCGTGGGCCCACGAGGCAGGGGGGCGCCCAGGGGGGTAGGGCGCGCCCTCCACCCTCGTGGCCAGGTGGCAGCTCCCCCCGTGGTAATTTTTGCACAGTAAATTCTCAAATATTCCTGAAAAAAACATATTAAATTGGCATGGCATTCTGAGGACTTCTATTTTCGAGATATTTTTATATTGCACGGATAAGTCAGGAGACAGATAGAAAAATATTATTTTACTTTATTTCTACTAAATAACAGAAAATATAAAGAGGGTACAGAAAGTTGTGCTTCTAGTTTCATCCATCTCGTGATCATCAAAATGAACCCACTAACAAGGTTGATCAAGTCTTGTTAACAAACTCATTCCGAATAATCCCGGAACCGGAGAAATTTCGAATAACACTAAGTTACCTCAACGGGGATATGAAAATCCCCAACAATAAGAATATTATACTTTTTCTTGACAGTAGGGAGAGGAAATTCGAAGCCTCCAAATATAATCGATGGAACTTTTCCAATAGAGTTGATACTATAAACTTGAGGTTGTTTACTCGGAAAATTTACCGTGTGCTCATTGCCATTAACATGAAAAGTGACATTGCCTTTGGTGCAATCAATAACGGCCCCTGCAGTGTTAAGGAAAGGTCTTCCAAGAATAATAGACATGCTATCATCCTCGGGAATATCAATAATCCTCATCATTTCAGCAAAGCGCTCAAAATCCTCATCATCCTTTTTCTTGGATGGTTTCGGAGGAAAAGGCATGGGTTTCTGAACCCATGGTTCCCTTTCTTTACCATGTTTCCTAGAAACAAAATCTCTTTTATCATAACGTTGATTCTTTGATTGTGGGTTATCAAGATCAACAGCAGGTTCAACTTCTACATCATTATCATTACTAGGTTGAGCATCAACATGAACATTTTTATTAACATTATCACTAGGTTCATGTTCATCACCTGATTGTGTTTCAGCATCAGAAATAGAGATATCATTTGGATTCTCAGGTGGTTCAGCGATAGGTTCACTAGAAGTTTGCAAAGTCTTATCATTTTTCTTTTTCTTCCTCTTAGAAGAACTAGGTATATCAATATTGTTTCTCTGAGAATCTTGCTCGATTCTCTTAGGTTGGCCTTCAAGATACAAAGGTTCCTGAGTCATTCTACCAGTTCTAGTAGCCACTCTAATAGCATAATCATTTTTCTTACTATTCATTTCATCAAGCACTTCTTTCTGAGCTTTAAGTACTTGTTCTACTTGAGTGGTAACCATAGAAGCATGTTTGCTAACAAGTTTAAGTTCACCTCTAATATCAGCCATATAATCACCCAAGCGTTTAATCATAAAGGTATTCTGTTTTAATTGTCTACCAAAATAAGCATTAAAGTCATCTTGCTTAAACATAAAGTCATCAAACTCATCCAAACACTGACTAGCAATTTTAGTAGGAGGGACTTCAGCTCTATCATATCTATAGAGAGAGTTTACCTTTACTACATGTGTCGGGATATCGGGAGGTTCTTCATTAAATAAGTAATTGAGATCATATACTTCTTCAACAGGCGGTATATTAAGACCATGTATTTCTTCAATAGGAGGTAAATTCTTAACATCTTCAGCTTTAATACCTTTTTCTTTCATAGATTTCTTTGCCTCTTGCATATCTTCAGGGCTGAGAAATAGAACACCTCTCTTCTTC
This sequence comes from Triticum aestivum, assembly GCF_018294505.1. NCBI lineage: Eukaryota > Viridiplantae > Streptophyta > Magnoliopsida > Poales > Poaceae > Triticum > Triticum aestivum. The sequence goes on along the minus strand of NC_057807.1, from coordinate 196,080,038 downwards.
GGAGTTGGTTTAGGAATAGGCTCAGTAATTGGCTCAGGAACTGGCTCAGGAGGTGCCCAATTATTTTCATTAGCCAACATATTATTCAATAGAATTTCAGCGTCATCCGGTGTTCTTTCCCTAAAAAGAGAACCAGCACAACTATCCAGGTAATCTCTGGAAGTTTCAGTTAGTCCATTATAAAAGATATCAAATATTTCAGGTTTCTTAAGAGGATGATCAGGCAAAGCATTAAGTAACTTGAGAAGCCTCCTCCAAGCTTGTGGGAGACTTTCTTCTTCAATTTGCACAAAATTGTATATTTCCCTCAAAGCAGCTTGTTTCTTATGAGCGGGGAAATATTTAGCAGAGAAGTAATAAATCATATCCTGGGGACTTTGCACATAGCCAGGATCAAGAGAATTATACCATATCTTAGCATCACCCTTTAATGAGAACGGAAATATCTTAAGTAAATAAAGGTAGCGCGATCTCTCATTATTAGTAAACAGGGCAGCTATATCATTTAACTTAGTAAGATGTGCCACAACGGTTTCAAATTCATAGCCATAAAAAGGATCAGATTCAACCAAAGTAATTATATCTGGATCGACAGAAAAATCATAATAGTCCTGATCAGGAACACAGATAGGTGAAGTAGCAAAAGCAGGGTCGGGTCTCATCCTATCTCTAAAAGATTCTTTACTCCATTTAACTAGCAACCTCTTAAGTTCATATCTATCCTGGCAAGCAAAAATAGCTGCAGAAGATTCAGCATCAAAAAGATAACCCTCAGGAATAGAAGGCATAGGTTCATCATCACTAACATCATCGTGTTCAGGTTCAATAATTTCTCTTTCTATAGACCTAGCAATTTGCTCATCAAGATATTCACCAAGTGGCATAGTAGTATCAAGCATAGAAGTAGTTTCATCATAAGTATCATGCATAGCAGAAGTGGCATCATCAATAACATGCGACATATCAAAATCAATAGCAGTAGTAGGTTTAGGTGTCGCAAACTTACTCATAAAAGGAGGAGAATCTAGTGCAAGGCTAGATGGCAATCCCTTACCTCCCCTCGTAGTTAAGGGCAAAATAGTAGTTCGATCATCTTTCAAATTCTTCATAGTGTCCAGCAGATATAAATCCCAAGTGACTCAAAGAATAGAGCTATGCTCCTCGGCAACGGCGCCAGAAAATAGCCTTGATAAACCACAAGTATAGGGGATCGCAACAGTTTTCGAGGGTAGAGTATTCAACCAAAATTTATTGATTCGACACAAGGGGAGCCAAAGAATATTCTCAAGTATTAGCAGATGAGTTGTCAATTCAACCACACCTGGAAACTTAGTATCTGCAGCAAAGTAATATGATAGTGGTGGTAACGGTGACAAAAGTAAAGACAGTAAAAGTGATGTTTTTGGTATTTTGTAGTGATTGTAACAGTAGCAACGGAAAAGTAAATAAGTGTAAACAAGTATATGGAAAACTCATAGGCACCGGATTAGCGATGGATAATTATGCCGGATGTGGTTCATCATGTAGCAGTCATAACATAGGGTGACACAGAACTAGCTCCAGTTCATCAATGTAATGTAGGCATGTATTCCGTATATAGTCATACGTGCGTATGGAAAAGAACTTGCATGACATCTATTGTCCTACCCTCCCGTGGCAGCGGGGTCCTATTGGAAACTAAGGGATATTAAGGCCTCCTTTTAATAGAGAACCGGAACAAAGCATTAGCACATAGTGAATACATGAACTCCTCAAACTATGGTCATCACCGGGAGAGGTCCCGATTATTGTCACTTCGGGGTTGCCGGATCATAACACATAATAGGTGACTATAGACTTGCAAGATAGGATCTAGAACACATATATATTCATGAAAACATAATAGGTTCAGATCTGAAATCATGGCACTCGGGCCCTAGTGACAAGCATTGAGCATAGCAAAGTCATAGCAACATCAATCTCAGAACATAATGGATACTAGGGATCAAACCCTAACAAAACTAACTCGATTACATGATAAATCTCATCCAACCCATCACCGTCCAGCAAGCCTACGATGCAATTACTCACGAACGGCGGTGAGCATCATGAAATTGGTGATGGAGGATGGTTGATGATGATGACGGAGACGAATCCCCCTCTCCGGAGCCCCGAACGGACTCCAGATCATCCCTCCCGAGAGAGATTAGGGCTTGGCGGCGGCTCCGTATCGTAAAATGCGATGATTTCTTCTCTCTGATTTTTTTCTCCCCAAAAGCCAATATATGGAGTTGGAGTTGGCGTCGGAGGGCCACCAGGGGGCCCACGAGGTAGGGGGCACGCCCAGGGGGGCGCGCCCCCCACCCTCGTGAGCAGGGTGTCGGCCCCCTGGTTTTCATCTTTTGTGAGGATTTTTCTTTATTTTTTATAAGGTGTTCCGTGGAGTTTCAGGATATTCCAAGAATCTTTATTTTCTGCACAAAAAACAACACCATGGCAGTTCTTCTGAAAACAGCGTCAGTCCGGGTTAGTTCCATTCAAATCATACAAGTTAGAGTCCAAAACAAGGGCAAAAGTGTTTGGAAAAGTAGATACGACGGAGACGTATCAACACACTAAATATTCCTCCGGTGTCAGGCAGTTGCACGATCTCATGGTCTAAGGAATAGATACTTGACATGATGAAAGTTGTAACAGATAATTAAATGATCTGATGCTAAGCTTAGGGTTCGGTCTATCCATCACATCATTTTCCTAATGATGTGACCCCGTTATGAAATAACAACTCATGTCTAAAGCTAGAAAACCTTAACCATCTTTGATCAACGAGCTAATCAAGTAGAGGCATACCAGGGACACGATGTAGTTTATGTATTCACACATGTATTTAAGTTTCTAGTCAATACAATTCTAGCATGAGTAATAAACATTTATCATGAACTGGGAAATATTATAATAACCAATTTATTATTACCTCTAGGGCATATTTCCAACAATAATGAGGCGGAGAGGCGGAAAGCCATCGTGGCAAAGATGCGGAGGGAAAATGTCACCTTCCCCACCAAGCTGAATGTCGTGGACCTCACCAAGCAGTACTCGTACATGTGGGAAAGAAAGACCAAGGATCATGAAGGCGTCAAGTTTCTGCCAGGGAGCGCCGCCCCTACGGATGATAAGTATATGTTCTTCGCAGTGTACTTTTACTGCGGATTAGTTCCCCCCTTCTTAGCTTTCTTTGATGAGGTGATGCGGACATATGGGTTTTGGCTTTTGGATTTTGCTCCAAATGTTGTCACATGTATGTCTGTTTTCGCCCAACTCTATGAGAATTTCGTTGGGGTAGAACCAAATGTATCATTGTTCTGTCACTTCTACGCGTCGTGGATTGAGGGCGATGCCCTTTTCGGCAGCGTGACTTGGATCTCCCGGACGGGGATGAAGGAGAAGTACCTTCCTGACAAGCTGCATATCAAGTGGGTTGAATGGAGAGCATACTGGTGCTGGCTCAAGGAGGAGAACTTCCCGGACTACTGCCACCCCAGAACCAAGAAAATCAAGAGGGAACCACATTGGGATGACTTGGGGCCCAATGATCACAAGCTACATCTGGCTGTGGAACAGATTCTAAGCCTGCGAGCCCAAGGTCTGAACATCAAGATGGTGGGTGTTGACTTCTTGTGGCACCGGATTGCGCCACTGTAGAAGAGGGACCGATGAGCCTGGTCATACCAGAACGTTGTTGATACAATGCGGCTCCATCCTGGCCTATTCAACAACTTGACGGTCCTCGAGCATGCTTGGATTTTCAAGTGACTCTTCAACAAAGGAGCTCCAGAGAAGTTGCCAGAGAACATGATTCCACTGGGCAACAACACTGCCAAAGATTGAATCTTGGCAATGATGCCCTCATGCACTACCCAAGGCGTGGAGAGCACTTGGATGCAACCTGACCAGGCCACAATTGAAGAGAGGTTCAACAATTTAGCAGAGACACCTAGAAGGAAGGAGACCGATCTGATCCACGACACCAAGAAGCATGAGCTCGAGCTTATAGCCAAAAGGCGCGAGGAAGCTAGAGGTGTGGAGCTTCTCGAGGCCACGAATGATTGCTCTGACAAAGACAAGGAGGAGGATGACGAGGCCTCCGAGTCCGAAGAAGAGAAGCAAGAGGAGCCCCCCTGCTACTCAAGTCACAGCTCCACGAAGAGGAGGCGCATGATCTAGTACTTCAAGGAGGCTTGCACAGAGGAGGCAGCAAGCTCTGGAACAACAAGAGGTGGCACTGCCATCACGGATGCCGGCACTAGGTTCCTCAGTAGCAACCTTCCTAGCAACCATCTTCCCAGGGACGGGCTTCTCAGGAATAGGTTCCTTGGAGACAATCTTGCCAGCAGCAGACTCCACCTGCCGTAGAGGAAGCGAGAACTTCTTAGCCCCCAGCTTTTTCAGCGATGAAGCGTGATGACCCGCAACTATAGGTTATCAATCATAGTCCTTTCGATAAGTAAGAGTGTCGAACCCAACGAGGAGCAGAAGGAAACGGTAAGTGGTTTTCAGCAAGGTATTCTCTGCAAGTGATGTAAGTAACAGTGATAGATAGTTTTGTAGCAAGATAATTGGTAACAAGTAACAAGTAAAAATAGTGGCAAAGGTGCAGCAAGCTAGCCCAATCTTTTTTATAGAAAGGACAAACCGGAAACTTCTCTTATATAAAGCAAAGTGCTCTCGAGGACACATGGGAATTGTCGTCTAGTCATGTTCATCATGTTCAGTTGATTCGCATTCGCTACTTTGATAATTTGATATGTGGGTGGATCGGTGCTTGGGTGCTGCTCTTAATTGAACAAGAAACCCCCTTATGATTGCCCCCTCTCACAAGCATCCGTGACTATGAAAGTAGAATTAGGATAAATCTAACCATAGCATGAAACATATGGATCCAAATCAGCCCCTTACGGAATAACACATAAACTAGGGTTTAAGCTTCTGTCACTCTAGCAACCCATCATCTACTTATTTCTCCACAATACCTTCCCTTAGGCCCAAATATGGTGAGGTTTCATGTAGTCGATGTTCACATGAAACCACTAAAGTAAGCAGCCACATACATATCATCAAAATATCGAACGAATACCAACATCACATGATTACTTATGACAAGGCTTCTCCCATGTCCTCAAGAACAAAAGTAACTACTCACAAATCATATTCATGTCCAAGATCAGAGGTGTATTGATTATGCTTGAGGATCTGAACACTTAATCTTCCACCAAATAAACCAACAGCATCAACTGCACGATGTAATCAACACTACTACCAACCCATGGGTACCAATCTGAGGTTTTGGGACAAAGATTGAATACAAGAGATGAACAACGGTTTGAGAGGAGATGGTGCTGGTGAAGATGTTGATGAATATTGGTCCTCCCATGATGAGAGAGGATCATTGGTGATGTCAATGGCTTCGATTTCCCCCTGCCAGAGGGAAGTTTCCCCAGTAGAATCCCTCTCCCACAGAGCAAAAGTGTTCCTCCCCAGGTTCCGCCTCGAGACAGCAATGCTTCGTCCTGAAAGTTTTCTCTTATTTTTTCTAGGGAAAATGGCTTCATGTAGCAAAATATGGCACCAGAGGCCTGCCAGGGGGGCCCACAAGCATGGGGGGTGCGCCCCCAGGCTTGTCGCTTCCTGGTGGATCCCCTCCTGGTGTTTCTTCCGCTAATGTTTTTTAGATATTTCAAAACAATTCTGGGTCAATTTTTAGGTCATTTGGAGTTGTGTAGAATAATTATCTCTGTTGTGTCCCTTTCTGGTCCAAAATCCCAGTTGCCGGCAATCTCCCTCTTCATGTGAAACTTCAAAATAAGAGAGAAAAGGCATAAGAATTGCATCATAAAAGGAAATAAAAATCCAAAACACATAAATAATAGTAGGAAAACATGATGCAAAATGGACGTATCAAAGCACGCCAGATCACCTTCAGCTCCACCTCCGGACAATGAGGACCAGCCACACTGGGATCTTTCCATGCTTTCCGAGGAGGAAAAGGAGTAAATACTTGCCTCTTCTTCTACTCATTACTTCTCGGGGGGATGAACCCCGAGCAGGCAACGGAACCGGGATCCATTTCAAAAACATGGGGCCGGCATCGCCCCTCAATCCGACGCGCACTTGGCCGGGTTCGTCAACCCGGCCAAGACCCTCAACTCGGCAGAGCCAAGGCTTCCCCAGCAAGCCGGCCCCCACGTGGCGCCTAGATCCTCAACTCGGCCATGGGTCAGCTCCCGTCCCATGCAACGCGTATGATGGGACAAGAGCATACCCACAGTGCCCCACCTACTCCTCTGACCGACAGAGGCATGGAAACAATGGCCCGCCCACTCTACTGACCAAGGCCAGCATGGCCACAGTACCCCACCTACTCCTCTGACCGCGGAGGCATGGCAACAGTGGCTCGTCCACTCCGCTGACCGAGGTCGGCATGCCTACGGTGCGCCCGTCGTCACTACTGATGCAAGTCGATTGTGACCAGGCGGTGCACCACTGTAGCCGAGTCGACCCGGCCACTCTGTGACGCCCAACAAGACGGAGAACAGTGTCCCACGGCACATGGGGCCCGCGCCCGAAGAACCCGGCGAGCCCTGGCACCCGGTGGGCCCCAGCATCGACTTCCCGGACGCTGACAACCCGGCCCCACGGCCCTATATCTTTACCATTGAAAACCCCCCAGGAGGCCTCCATGCATGAGGGAAGCAATCTATAGAACACACACCAGGAGAGGGAGTAGCCTAAGCCTTGGCATGCCTTCCTTCTTCCTCCAAACATCTCTAGGAGCAACTCTGTACCATATCATATAAAACATCCTCGGCAGGACTAAGGGTATTATCTCTGCAGAGAGCCTCGAACTTAGGTATGTCTTCTGTCCCTCGCTCGCTCATACCGACCTCGCCTCTGGAGCCCACCGGTGCCCTCGAGCCTCCTCCTCTCTTTAGCCATCCCTTGCATCTGCCGTGCGCCCACCATGGAAGTTGGCGCCCACCGTGGGGCAGCTCGAGGTCCCGGGTGGAAGCATGTTCCAGACGGAGCTCCTCTCTGTCATCGACGCGCTCTCCGCCTCCTTCGCCGCGCTACGCATCTCTGATGCACCCACAGCCGACGAGTACCCCGGCGAGGTACTCGACATCCGACTCTCCCATTCCCCTCGGCGACCATGCTTCTACTGGGCCAATGGACCTCTGCGTCCGAGTAGAGGTGTTCACCACCGACATCGGCTCCTCCTCGTCCAGCGCTGCGAGGAAGGCCACTAAAGCCAAGGCTGCGGTGGATCGCGCCAGCACGCCCAACCCACTACGTGCGACGATGGAGAGCCTCCGTGTTCCCATCACCGCCCACATCGACACCACTAACGCCACCGCTCGGCTCGAGGATGACCGCCAGCGCCTGCTGGTACTGTCCGACATGCTCGCCGCAACACAGCGCCATCTGGACTCAGCTCGGCGGGAGCGCGACGTCGCATATGGCTTCACGCCTACCGCTGCTGAGTCAAGCCGGGTCGCCGAGGTGCGGGCCCGGTGTCGGTGTCAAAACCATCAGATCTCGGGTAGGGGGGCCAAGTTGTATGTCTGAGGATCAATGGTAACAATGATCAAAGGGACACGATGTTTACCCAGGTTCGGGCCCTCTTAATGGAGGTAAAACCCTACTCCTGCTTGATTATATTTGATGGGTATAGGGGTTACAAGAATTGATCTACCTCGAGATTGTAATGGCTAAACCCTAAATTGGATAGCCTATCAATGTTATGATCCTGCCTCCGGTCTAAACCCTCCGGTTTATATAGATACCAGAGGGGCCTAGGGTTGTACAAAGTCAATTCAACAGAAAAGAAATAGTATATCCGGACACCTAAACTTGCCATTCACGCACACGGGAGTCCCAACCGGACACGGGAGGTGGTCTTCTTCCTTTTATCTTGACAGCCCATTAGTCCAGCCCATATCGAACAGACCGGACGCCCGATGACCCCTTAGTCCAGGACTCCCTCAGTAGCCCCTGAACCAGTCTTCAATGACGACGTGTTCGGCGCGCAGGTTGTCTTTGGCTTTGTGAGGCAGATTCCTCTCCTTGAATAATATACATCAACCTTCCCTCACAAAAGAACTGTATACAACTTTGCATAATTGACACAACCCTTAGCCGCGAAGGCAGGATATATAAAAAATAGGAATAGTGTCTTTACTAACAACTTTTTTCCGGCGAAGCGTCGGACTTGACCCTTCTGTGTTTTGAACCATTTCACACTCCTTGTTTCATGTTTCGAGGTTGAGCCCCCTTGGCCCATCTTGTCAAAACGGAGATCGTGCCCACTTATTATGGGATTGTTCATTAATGAGATTTGGGTAACCCAACCGATTACGGCACGTGCTCACATTGGGAATAGGCAAGTTTCAAGGCTTAAGTGGGGGGACGGCTGGCATTTTTACTGCTATAAGAGGGTAACAGATTCTTCCTTTCTTCCCCACGCCTTCTTCCACCCTCTATCTTCCAATCTCCCAAGCTCCAGCACCCGAAAAAAAACTTTCGTCTTTCTCACTGCCACCACCTTCTCCAGCCATGGCCGGATCCGGTACCAAGGGCAAGTGGAGGCCTCCTTCGCCACGGAGAAGGAGGTGATGAATCTCCGGAGTGTGGGGTACCTGGCCGCGGATATTGCGCACAGGCACCCCGACGAGGGTCAAATCATCCCCACTCCGGAGCCCGGCGAAAGGGTCGTCTTCCTCCCCCATTTTCTTAAAGGGCTAGGATTTCCACTCCACCCCTTCATCCGGGGACTCATGTCCTATTATGGGCTAGATTTCCATGATCTAGCCCCGAATTCTTTCGTCCACATCTCAGTGTTCATCGTCGTGTGTGAGGCTCTACTCTGCATCCCACCACACTTCGGCCTATGGCTTAAAATCTTCAATGTGAAGCTGAAGGTGGTCGATGGGCAGCATGAGGACTACGGCGGGGCCATGATAAGCAAGCTTCCCAACGCCACATGGCCCAAGGGGGTCTTCATCGTGACCGTCATGGTCTGGCAGCAGGAGTGGTTCTACATCACCGAGCCGTGTCGCGCCAACTGGGCGGCAATTCTAGAGTTCAGATCTAGACCCCCCACGAGGCTCACTTCGTGGACCGCTAAGGGCCTCGATTGGGGGTCCTAGATAGAGGTGCAGACGCTGCAGAAGCGCATCACCAACGTGTTGGGCAAGAACATCGATCTCACCAATGTGGTGCAGATCATGCTCTTCCGCCGCATCCTCCCCTGCCAAAGACGGGCCTCCCACATGTGTGAGTTCAATTCGGAGGAGCCATGGACCCTGAATTGCTTCTTCGGCATGATGCACGAAGGAATATGGAAGCTGCTATTCAAGGCTTAGAAGAGCTGGCCATGGAGACCGAAGACGTCGGGCTCGATGTCGAGAATCCGGCCAATCCAGTAAGTACTAACCTTTCCGAAGATGTGTCCGGTCTGTATTTTTTATCAATATGAATCTTATCAGCCTACCTCTTTGCAGAGCTGGACAGCAAAGGCAGAGCGAATCAAGAGTCCGACTCTGTTGCCCGAAGACATAGCCACTCCCTAGCTGACGGAGATGTTGGTCCTGGCGCCTTACGAGGCACCGGAGAAGAAGGGCAAGAAGAAGGGTAAAGAGCCCAAAGGCGGCCCCCGGCGCAGAGGACCTTCGGATGCTGTGTCCGGAGAGACGGAGATCATCTCCTCTCATGAGGGAGATGAGGACGAAAAGGAGGAGGAGGAGGTGGAGAGCGACTCCCCTTGCAAGTTGAGGAGGAAGAAGAGGACAACCTCCGAGAACCCAGAGGAGGCAACGCCAAACAGGGGGAGATTACCCTCGTCAGTTCGGACTCGGAGTCCAAACACGTCCCCGAGAGAGTCCCCAGGGCGAAGCCCTTGGCCGACTCGTAAGTATTTGAGATTCCACTCTTTAGCTTCCGCTTACTTACCTTTGTCCTATAAGTTATATTATTGTTTGTTTTTCAGTCCCCCTCATGATATTCCGAATGCCTCGTCTTCATCGGGGAACTCTCTGGCGCCTGAGGAGGCGGACAGTGATGCTCCATCGCGAGCCCCCTCGCCTACTGCCATGGAGAACACCGAGGTGTCGTCCCAAAGGACTCCTGGCCAAGGCAAGGTGGACAAAGGCGTCGAGAAAGCGCCTAAGGTTAACACCTCGGTCGCCGAAGAACTGGGGGAGGCAACCCCCATGATCACAAACAACGGTGAGCCCCAACAGTCCGGGGCCCCACCGCACACCATCCCGGAGACCAATACGGCTCCGGAAAAGGATGTGCAGCCCCCTTCAACAAAGGGGGGAGGAGAAACAGCTCCTACAGCGGCCTCCGTTAATCCGGAGGCTACTCCTGCTCTAGAGGAGGCGTTGCAATGCGCTTCCATCGTGGAGAAGCACCTCACCCTGATGGGTGCGGTTATGGAAAAGGTTCAGTCTGCGAAAAGCGGACTGAACGAAGCCTTCAATAGCCTACTGATGGGCTTTGAGGTATGCGATGTAATCCTCTAACAGGTTTTTCATATAAATGGATGATCCCATGTATAGACAGTAGCCCCTGAGACTCTGTCCGGATTAGAACAATCTGGACAAAGGATCCCAAGACAAATTATTAATATACCGTGCTAATGTGTGAGACGGGCATCCATGTTGGCGGCTACTGCCTAGGCCGCAGAGGTTTCCGAGCTCAATCGAAAGCTTCGATTAGCCGATGAGGAGCTTGACCGCGTCAACAAGCGGTTTGACGAAACGCAAGGTATGCAGAACTTACATACCAGAAGTGATATGTGTACTAATTCTTTTAACTTATTGAGCTTTATGATTATAATCATAGTTGATGCAGCCGAGGTCGAGTCCCTCAAAGGCGTGCTTGCCCAAGCCCAAAAGGAGGCGGAGGTGAATAAGGTGGTCGCTGACAAGGCGGCTAAGGAGCTGGAGGCGGAGCAGACCGCCCGCCGCCAACATGAGGCTCGGGTGGCCGAAGTTGAGCTAGAGCTCTAGGACACAATTACCAAGGGCGAGTCCTTGGAGTAGAAGACTTCGGACCAAGCATCCGAACTCGCCAAGGCTCTCCAGGATATCAAGGAGGCCCGAGTTGAGTCCCAAAGCGCCTGCCAGGAGATCTAGCAGGTGAGGCAGATAGCAGCTGGTAAGGCTTTTCTTCTACAAAGTAAATTAGGAGATATATCTTGCTGACCTAAGTTTGGAGTTCTCTAGTCGCGTTTGCGGATCTGCCAAGGAGTGTGGCTAACGCCGCGCAGTTCTTCTGAGTCGAAGAGGGGAGATCGATGGAGAAGCTATTCTGGTCGCAGTACCTTGCGCCAGAGCATCCGACGCCCTTCAGCGACCAGCTAAACTAGTTGACCGAGCTGCATAGGGTGGCCGGGTTGGCCACGAAGGATTTAATAGTCCAACTTTGGCCAGCCGAGCCCATGCCCAGCAGCTACTTCGGACTCGTGAAGCGGCTTGTCAATGCGCGTCCTCTGATTGATGCCATAAAGCGGTCAGCCTGCATAGAAGGTGCCCGGATGGCCTCCGCCGGCATCAAGATGCAATGGGCGAGGATGAAGGCCACCGAAATTGCAACCGCAGGGCCGCCCGAAGGCAAGGATCATCAGAGGCCAGAGAGGTATTTCAACGAGGTCCTCGAGGGAGCCCGAATTGTAGAGGGACAATGTTCAAAGGATGTCATATTTGAGTAGTGGAGTTTGGTTTGTAAAAACCATGTAATGAACTCATGATGTGAAATATTTATGCTTGTGCCTTTTGATTTTGTTAATTTATCCTCCTGTGTGGTCGTTATATTTCTGAAGATTGCCAGTCGTCGGCTTTCGCCTCCGTGAAAGTATTACCGGGGTGTTCACAAACGTGTATCTGCTCTTTATCCAACATCTTGGTCCATGGAGGAGGCGTCCTCTAGATGAACTAGGCAATCAGACTATACGGCTTTATTATCTTCACTTAGCCATAGGAGTCCATTGGTGGGGCTAAGTACTAGCCCCTATTGCGTGAACGGCAATCCGGATTACGGTGCCCTTTTAACACGGCTGGTCAAATTCCAGCCCCTCGTATAACATGGCATAAATCGCTAATGATTTGTAGTACAACACTAAGTCACCAGATCACTGACCAGCTCTCGCATATCATGACGGTCAGTTTTCGGCTTTCTCTACTGAGGTACTTGACTGGACGAACCAGAAATACAATGTCACACCCAATATGCAATACTATCCTAAAGAGACTCGAAGGTACCACCAAGGATAGAACTGCATATTGATACACTTTTGCAAGGTGGATATCATTACATCAACATTACATAATAGATGGGGATACATACAAAAGGCATACAATGCCACACGAATAGAACATCATCTTACATAAGAGCACCATCCGACTACGGATGAAACACAAACAGAAACTCAAACAATATCCACCCTGCTAGCCCAGGTTGCCGACCTGGAACCTATCCCCTGGTCGAAGAAGAATCAGAAGAAGAACTCCAAAAACAAGTAAACATCGCTCTTGCGTCATGATCATCGCATAAACCTGTACCTGCAACTGTTGTTGTAGTAATCTGTGAGCCATGAGGACTCAGCAATCCCATTACCATGGGTATCAAGACTAGCAAAGCTTAATGGGAAAGGAAGGGTAAAGTGGTGAGGTTGCAGCAGCGACTAAACATATATGGTGGCTAACATACGCAAATGAGAGCGAGAAGGGAAGCAAACGGAACGGTCGTGAAGCTAGCAATGATCAAGAAGTGATCCTGAACTCCTACTTACGTCAAACATAACCCAAAAACCGTGTTCACTTCCCAGGCTCCGCCGAGAAGAGACCATCACGGCTACACACGCGGTTGATGCATTTTAATTAAGTCAAGTGTCAAGTTATCTACAACCAGACATTAACAAATTCCCATCTGCCACATAACCGCGGGCACGGCTCTCGAAAGTTTATACCCTGCAGGGGTGTCCCAACTTAGCCCATGATAAGCTCTCGCGATCAACGAAGGATATTCCTTCTCCCAGGAAGACCCGATCAGTCTCGGAATCCCGGTTTACAAGACATTTCGATAATGGTAAAACAAGACCAGCAAAGCCGCCCGGATGTGCCGACAAATCCCGATAGGAGCTACACATATCTCGTTCTCGGGGCACACGGGATGAGCCAGACGTCGGGTTGGCATAGACCCTGGTTGCCCAGGGGGTGCCGGACATCGCTCGGTTTGGACCAGCAGTCGGAAGAGAACTGGCCCGGGGGGGTAAATAAAGATGACCCTCGGGCTCCGGAAACCCAAGGGAAAAAGGGCTAGGTGTGGCAAATGGTAAAACCAAGGTTGGGCCTTGCTGGAGGAGTTTTATTCAAAGCGAACTGTCAAGGGGGTCCCATAAATCACCCAACCGCGTAAGGAACGCAAAATCCGGGAACATAACACCGGTATGACGAAAACTAGGGCGGCAAGAGTGGAACAAAACACCAGGCATAAGGCCGAGTCTTCCACCCTTTACCAAGTATATAGATGCATTAATTAAATAAGAGATATTGTGATATCCCAACATAATCCTGTCCACCATGGAGCAATCTTCAACTTCACCTGCAACTAACAACGCTATAAGAGGGGCTGAGCAAAGCGGTAACATAGCCAAACAACAGTTTGCTAGGAAGGGTGTCAAAGGTTAGAGGTTCATGGCAATTTGGGGAGGCTTGAAGAACAAGTGATAGGAAGCGTAGCATAGCGATAGAACGAATCAACTAGCATAGCAATGATAGTAATGAGATCCAAGGTGATGGTCATCTTGCCTGAAATCCCACAAGGAAGAAGAACGAGTCCATGAAGAAGATGAAGCCACGTAGACGAACCAAGCGTAGACGAACGAATCCTCACGATCGCAACGAAACGGGAACTATCGAGAAGAAGCACACAACATGGTAAACACACCCCACATATACAAGACATGATGCACAACCAAGCATGATGCATGACAAAGCTAGATGAGGCTACTCATGGCAAGAGATGATGCAAACAAGAGCAACACATCAAAACAAGTTTAAATGAGGTCGGAAACAACATATAACAATTCCGGTAAGTCCTCATATGCAAATTTAGATATTGGTCCAGAACTTAATAAACCTTATGTTCAAGTTGTTAAACAGCAAGTTAAGATGCACCAAGATGATCTACATGAGATTCTAGTCAAGTTACATATAAAGTTCATTTAATTCGGACTACGGCCTAGAAGATATGAGCAAAACAAGTCAAACATGGCATTGATGCAAAATGCATCCAAACATCAAGCAAACACTCTCAAAACAAGGATGCAACATGATAATATGAAACTTCATGCAAAACCAAGCAAGTTTCATATAGAGCACACTCAAAACGGAGCAACGGTTCAACACATACACTCTATACAAGTTTAAAGGACAAGCTGTCCAAAACAGCAACTAGGCATATTGCAAGCATCAAAACAATATGCTACAGCATCTCAACATAATAACAAAAGGCATGGGCATGAAGTATAGGTAAAACATGACAAAACATGAACACAGAGATATCTCTAGAAACTACTAGAACATGCTCAAAATGACATGGCAAGATTGCAAATAATAACAGTTTACAGACTTAGAAGAAATAACATCAGGTTGCAATGTTTAGAGCTATCAAACAACATGCTACAGGAACTTAACATGGCAAACAAAGGCAAGGCATTGAATCTACTAATTGCATATAACAAAAGTCCCTTACTGACCATGAGCCAAAATGGCACAGAAAATATGATGGCACCCATGTAAACATAGCAAGAGATATGACAGATTTAGACATGGCAGGAACAACAATAAGTAGGCATGTTGGTGAGCTTGAACCACTCACCACATAGCAGTACATGGCATGACAAGGTAACCAACAGTAATAATATATGTTTATGAAGCTAAACATGGCAAGATCAAGTTCATAGCATGCTTGGATCACTAACAACAATCATGGCAACATTGAACTTAATGTTAACAGGCTGACAGCAATAATATTTAGCAACTTTGGAGCATGATAACAACAATCTACAGCAAGCCATAAATGCAACCAGGGGCATGGATGGATAGAGCATGACATGTATAACAAAACATCCTTAGTTAACATCTCCAGATTATGCATGGAATGACTTGTAGCAGCAGGTTTACATAGCATCACAAAATAACAGATTCGGACAAGCAAAACAGCAACAGAAAGTACCCCACTTAACAAGCTTGATGCACTCACCACACAACTCACAAAAATACATAGATTTCACCTCTGTAAAGATGGAATGACATAGTTCAAAACACATGTATGGCTCAAGCTCATAAGATGCACAAATCAAATGCAACAAAAATGACAAATCACCAAGTTATAACAGTTTCAGCAGATTAACATCATATAGCACTCTTGCAATAATGATTCAGGCATCAAGATGAACTCAAACAAGCATGACACAATGGAATGAAATGTAGAGCATCTCATGACGAACATTTTTACATATTACACGCAAAAAACGGAGCAGTATGCATGGAGTTATGGCATGTTGAACAGGGCACGAAAATATGCAAAAAAAATCAGGGACTTAGAGGAATTTCGGGGTCAACCTTGGGTCCTCTCAGATCCAGATCAGGGGCGCGGAGCTCGAGGATCGCCGCAGCTTCGCCGGAGAAGACGTCGGAGAGGAGGGAGAAGGCCGGAGACGGGCGGATCCGGTCGGGGTCGATGCGGGGGCGCCGGATCCGGCAGGAGGAGGGGCCAGCGACGAGGGCAGGGACTGGCGAACCCATGCAGCGGCGGGGCGCCGTGAAGGATGACGGGGCGGCGGCCGAAGGGCGGCGAGCTTGGCGAGGGCCGAGTCTGGCAGCGGCGGCGGGCGGAGGCGGTGGGAGCTTCGGCGCGGGGGTCGGCGGCGCGGGCCGGTGCCGGACGGCGGCGACCGGAGGACGGCGGCGCGGGCCGGTGCCGGACGAGGCGGCGGCGGACGACGACCGGGCAGCGGCGAGCGGAGGCGAGGCGTGGGGGAGGGGCGCGGGACGCGCGGTCGGGCCGGGCGGGCGGGCCGTGGGCCCGTAGGGCCGCGGCGGCGCGGGGAGGAGAGAGGAGGCGTGGCGGCTGACTTGGCGTGCTCCGGTTGGCCGGGAGCGGCGGCACGATGATGTGGCGGCGGCTGATTTGGAGGGTTGCTGGGCCGCAAGAGAAAAGGGGGTTTCGGGTTGCGCGGTTAACCGTTGGAGTAACAAACGGACTCCAAATGGCACGAAACTTGACAGGCGGTCTACCTGTGGTGTACCAAGGCCGCTTGGCAAACCTCGGGCCATTCCGAGAATGTTTAACACCCGCTCACAACGAGAGACAAAAGGGGGACGCCGGAGGACATTGGAGTGCCTGATTGCAAAACGGAGAATGGGGAAAATGCTCGGATGCATGAGACGAACACGTATGCCAATGCGATGCACATGAAGACATGATATGAAATGCAGATGATGACATGGCAAAATGCAACACGCAAGCAAATGACATGGCAACGACGGCGAATAACTGGCAGACACCTGGCGCATCCAATCCGGGGTGTTACATACAACCGCGGTAGTTCTCCCTTTACTACCTTAGCCGGACTTGCGGAACGTAAGGTCATAAAAACAGGAGCCGGGCAACCGAACTATAGAACCAAGACTTGATTCGGAGCTGATGCATATAATGCAATATCCGGGACGCCTAAAGGTTCCCTATAGGTGTTCGGACTTATGAATGTGCGAGGCCGAATACAGTCCCTAGTATGGAGGTCGGGCCGAAGCGTGTATGTCATTCGAAAGTAAGGAGGGAATACGGATGATGATACAATATAAGTACCAAACAAAAGGTGGTGATCATCTACTTCCTTTATCTCCTTATTAAATCGTCGAAGCATGTTTCGACAGACAATGCCATAAATATTGAGGTCATGTTACATGCCTAAAGATTTACATAAGGGAAAGTGTAACGCATGGCCTAAAGGTAATGGTTCGAAGACTCCAGTGGTGCCCTGCCGCATGTTTGTGCCATTTCTCCTTAGTAACGAATCCTTTGATAGGATTATTGGATGGTTGTCCGTAAAGAAATGAAAGACTAGCCTTGAAAGGATCCCTGATGCAACCATATAGTAGATAGGGCTCTTAATGAACCTGTAGTGAAAAAATGTGTAAGGTCCAAATAAGGTCAAGCCGTACTATGGACTTTTTCGGCAGTGTACCTACGGCGTTGCCCAAGGTATTTTGAGTGTGTAGTTATGTACGCGCGGTATGTAAGCCGCAACCTTAAGGGGCAGTCAACGGAGGCCAAACTGCTAATCGAGGTCCGGATCCATCGAGTTATTGTAGTGATGTGTGGACCGGACTCGTTTAGAGATGTCATTGGCTTTGACGTCTGACGAATTATTCGTCTTAATGAGGCCGCCATACACCTTGGTTGCAAGGGCCGTGGTGTGCTCTTCAGTACGAAGGGAGCGCTCCATGTTTCCATTGACTGTAATGACGCCATGTGGTCCGGGCAATTTAAGCTTCAAATAAGCATAGTGCGGGGCTGCATTAAAGCGGGTGAAAGCAGTTCGTCCGAGCAGTGGGTGATAACCACTACGGAAGGGGACGATGTCGAAGATTAATTCATCACTAAGGAAGTTGTCTAGATAGCCGAATACGACCTCCAGTGTTAATGAGCCCGTACAACGGGCCTCTACGCCGGGTATCACACCTTTGAAGGTAGTGTTACTATGCTTGATTCTTGATGGGTTGATACCCATCTTGCGGACAGTATCCTAATAGATCAACTTGAGACTGTTGCCGCCGTCCATAAAGACTCTAGTGAGATGGTATCCGTCGATGATTGGATCGAGAACCAGGGCGGCCGAACCCCCGTGACGGATACTGGTTGGGTGACCATGGACTGAATTTTGGGGCGACAGGCTCTATGGCATAGACGTCCCTTAGTGCGAGCTTGCGCTCCCTTTTGGGAATGTGAGTGACATAGATCTTGTTCACTATTTTCACCTCAGGGGGAAACAACTTTTGGCCCCCAGTGTTCGGCTGACGGGGCTCATCATCATCCTCACTTGGAGGTCCCTTTCCCTTGTGTTCGGTATTTAACTTACCGGCCTATTTGAAACCCCAACAGTTTTTGTTGGTGTGGTTAGGAAGCTTGTCGGGTGTGGCGTGAATCTGATAGGGCCTCTCAAGGATTTTGTCCAAGTTGGATGGACCATCCATGTTGCCTTTGAAAGGTTTCTTCCACTGACCGGATTTGGAACCACTGAATCCGGCATTGACTGTCGTATCATCTGCGTCGTCATTATTGCTCCGACGTTTGTTTTTATTGCGGCATGGTCTACCATTGCCGGAGCTGTTACTTCTACGAGCCAACCAGCTATCTTCACCCGCACAGAAACGGGTCATGAGTGCAGTTAAAGCGGCCATGGTCTTCGGATTTTCCTGCCCGAGGTGTCGGGCGAGCCATTCGTCCTGGACGTTGTGTTTGAAGGCCGCTAAGGCTTCGGCGTCTAGACAGTCCATGATTTGGTTCTTTTTAATTAGGAACCAATTCCAAGGCTGGCAATCTAATTCGCCTGGTTGCTGGTGACTTAGGTCATCAGCATCCAGTAGCTGGACTTAAGTGCCCTTAAAGTTGGCCTGAAAAGCATCTTCTAAATCTACCCAGGTTCCAATGGAGTTCTATAGGAGGTTGTTCAACCAGTGCCATGCTGGTCCTTTCAGCTTTAGAGGAAGATATTTAATGGCGTGGAGGTCATCTCCACGAGCCATATGAATGTGGAGAAGAAAATTTTCAATCTAGACGGCCAAATCCGACGTTCCATCATACTGCCTGATGTTTACGGGTTTAAACCCTTCCGGAAACTGGTGTTGCATTACCTTATCGCTAAAACACATAGACTGTGTGGCACCTCTATACCGTGCAACATCGCGGCGGAGTTCAGATGACATTTCTGTTCGGTGTTGACCCCGATCATGGTGGCGTTCATCGTGCTAGGCTTGATGGCCGTTATCTCGCACCGGGGCATGTCCTTTTGATCTATAGATCGATCTAGTCTGGCCGGCTTTATTGGCCAAGTCCTGATGTAAATCATATGTATAGCCCGCACCCGCTGCCTCCTTGCCTCTTCGGTGAGGGGGTGCGGGCTGGTGTTCGGCTTCATGTGTTGTTTTGTCATGTCCATGTGGTGGTTGGTCTGGTTGATCTGCACTGTATTTTGACGGTATTGGCTCAAGGGCTTCGTCGTCGAATTGTGGCAGCAGCCTGCACTTGGGGTAACTTTTTACTGGTCGCTCGGGGCCATACTCTTCGGCGGCCAGGACCTTGGTCCACCTTTCGTTGAGCGTACCCTATTCAGCTTTGAGCCGCTGTTGTTTCTTTTTCAGGCTCCGTGCGGTGACGATGAGCTGTCGCTTGAGAGGTTCCTCTGGGACGTTATATTCTTCGTCACCAAGGCTAAGATCCTCCTCGGAGATCGGCATGTAGTTACTATCCTCCGAGTCTTCATGATCAATGTGTTCGGGGCTATACTGGCCCTCCTCCCTCTCAGCCTGTTTGGACGTGGGCTCGACGGGGTGTTCGGGGTCTTCGGCATTATCCCGAGTCTCATTGTCTCTGGTGCCGGTACTGCTGTCACTTGCCCGATGCGATTGTGCATGGCGCCGCTGGCGCTAGCGCTTTGCTGGCTCGTCGACGGGCTTGTCCTTGTCTTGAGTGGCCTCGTCGTCCTTTTTATCAGGTGTGTCCAGCATGTATATGTCATAGGTAGAAGTGGCCGTCCAACGCCCTGTAGTAGGAGGGCCTTGGCCTGGTTCAACGTCGACATCGTCGTCCATACCATCGGTGTCTTCGGACGCATAGTCCAGCATGTCGGTTAAATCCTCGACAGTGGCTATTAAGTGGGTTGTGGGTGGGGCATAAAATTCCCTGCTCTTAGACCCCAGTCCATGCTAGGTGTAGTTCGGAGGCAAAGCTTCCGTATTGGCAAGAGACTGCATTAAGCCCAGTGCTTCGTCTAAGGGCGAAAGCCGGATAGGAGTCTACGGATCTGTAGGGCTGGGTTCGGTGATAGACACCTGAGTAGGCCCGATGGACGTAGACCTCGATAGTTCGGAGTTATCCAGAGGTGAGTCCAAGATCGCATTTGGGTCTCCAATTGGAAGTTCCATGATAGAGAAGAGTCCGGCAGGCCTGATCCTCCCGTCTTCGGATGATATGACCTGCTTCGGATTTAAGGCTGAGGCGGGTGTGAGTGTTGACCCCTGGACGAGATCTAAGAGCGGATCCGAAGAGCTTCCTTCATGAGGGCAGGGGCGGCAACCGAGGCCACGAACCCCTCAAACATCAGATCTCCTCAGATATCGGCGACGTAGTTCAGGTTTCTGAACCTGATCTGGTAGCCAGGGGCGTAACTGTCAACCTGCGCAAGGTGGCTGGTCGAGTTGGCACGAAGCACGAAGCCGCCAAACACAAAGACCTGTCCAGGGAGAAACGTTTCCCTAGACACAGCATCATCATCAATAAAGAGGCGAGCCATCAATCCTTATGTTGACAACACAGCGGAGCTCTCAATGAAAGCACCAATGTCGGTATCAAAACCGGAAGATCTCGGGTAGGGGGCCCAAGCTATATGTCTGAGGATCGATGGTAACAATGATCAAAGGGATACAATGTTTACCCAGGTTCAGGCCCTCTTAATGGAGGTAAAACCCTACTCCTGCTTGATTATATTCGATGGGTATAGGGGTTACAAGAATTGATCTACCTCGAGATCGTAATGGCTAAACCCTAACTTGGCTAGCCAATCAATGTTAGGATCTTTCCTCCGGTCTAAACCCTCCAGTTTATATAGATACTAGAGGGGCCTACGGTTGTACAAAGTCGATTCAATAAAAAAATAGTATATCCAGACACCTAAACTTGCCGTTCATGCACACAGGAGTCCCAACCAGACACGAGAGGTGGTCTTCTTCCATTTATCTTGACAGCCCATTAGTCCGGCCCACATCGAATAGACCAGACGCCCGAGGACCCCTTAGTCCAGGACTCCCTCACCCATGGTGGTGCCACCGTCCGCGCCCTCGGCGCACTCCCTCCCGTCTACGAAACCGCCATGAAGAACATGCGCACCGCGCAGGCGGCCGCAGTCGGCCTGGAGCAGCTGCAGGGCAAGGAGTTGAAAGATCGCTTGCAGTGCATGAACGAGCTTCTCAGCAACGCCAACGCACATCAAGACCGCCTCAACCACGTCCTCAAGCCCGCGAGATCCGCCTCGCGTCACACCGATAACCCTCAGCAGCAGAACACGGGGTCCTCCCACCCTGCAAAGCGCATTCAGGCCGCACCCGGACCCGGTGCAACCGCGCCTTGGCGACCACCGGCGTTTTGGCCGACGAGCCGGCTCCGGAGGACCAGCGTCCTCCAGTTCCTCCCCCGTCGTCCGACCGACGCGCCCATCCGGCTTCCGCTGACCCGGCTCCCCGCGGCCCGGACGGAAGCCGGTTAGGCCCCCGTGCCATCGACGACACCGATGCTCGTCACCGCCTCGACCAGCTTGCCCTCTCCTTGGAGTTGGAGGAGGACAACACTGTTGGGCCGGCTTGCTTCGGCCCGCTCATCCAAGATGAGCCCTTCCACAAAGGGTTCACGCTACCCAGTGACACCCCCAAGTACAACGGCACCCTCAAGCCGGAGGACTGGCTCATTGACTACACCACCGCCATCGGCATCGTGGGCGGCAACCGCTGCCTCACCGTACGCTACACCCTGCTCATGCTCCAGGGCTCGGACCGTACGTGGTTGAACAGCCTGCCAGCCCGCAGCATTAACACGTTGGTCGCAAGCAAGCCTTCGTACACAACTTCACAGGCACCTACAAGCGTCCCGGCCGCCCCAGTCAGGTCACCATGTGCATGCAAGGGTTGACGGAGACCGGCCACGAGTACCTCGCCCGCTGGACCGAGCTTCGGAATAGCTGCGAGGGCGTCCACGAGGTCCAGGCCATCCAGTACTTCATCAGCACGTGTCGGGATGGCACCCTTCTCAAGTGCAAGCTCCTACGCTCCGAGCCGGCCACTATGGCCATGCTCATGGTGACGGCGGACAAGTATGCCAACACCGACTCCGCCATGAAAATCCAGGTGATGTTGGACGAAGCCGGCAAGGCCAAGCAGGCCGGTGAAAGCAGCCGCCAGCAGAACAACAAGCACAAGGCTGACCAGTCGGCCCAGTGCTACGACAACCGCCTCGTCGCGGCCGCCGAGCAGGCGCCCGCGGCCAAGCCGGCCGCCAAACGCCCCCAGACCAGCAAGACAGCATGGCAACCTGCCATGATCTTTGAGGAAATGCTCGACCCTCCTTGCAAGCATCACAGCGGCGCGAGGCCATCCACGCACACGCTTTGGTAGTGCACCATCACCAAGCGCATCATGAGGGGCGACATCCCGCCTCCGCCAGCTGCGGCTCCGGGAGCAGGGCTGCCGGCTTCGCCTCCTCCACCACTGCCCCTAGCCAACGGTGCAATGCACGATGATGTCTACCCTGACCAGAACGCAAGCTACGTCGTCTTCACTAGCCTCGGCGATGACAAGCGTAGCGAGCGCCTACTCCGGCAGGAGGTGAACACCGTCATCCCGGCCAAGCCCAAGTACATGCATTGGTCGGAGCGCCCGGTCACCTGGACCCGAGAGGACCACCCGGCCATCATGCCGAACCCAGGTGGGTACGCTCTCGTCCTCGATCCCACCATCGTCACACCCAGGCGCACCTGCAAGTTCTCACGGGTCCTCATTGATGGCGGCAGCAGCATCAACATCCTCTACCGCGACACCATGACCAAGCTTGGCCTCGAGGCCAAGGACTTGCAGCCAACCCGGGCGATCTTCCACGGCATCGTTCCCGGCCTCTCCTTCTCCAGCGATAGGTCTGGATGCCAAGACATGATGAACCTGAGCACCATCTCGGCACCGGCATGGGCGGCAAAGACACGCCACGCGTGGAGCCGCGTCGGTCCGGCCTCCAACCATCGCGCCAGCCGCGAGAAGCTGTTCAACGCAATAGTGCCGGGCCAGAGGGTTGCCATCATCCTCGCGCCTGCCTTGTAGACCCGCGCCATATGCTCCCCCAAATTTGCGGGCGAGCCTCAGCGGCAGTCATGCTCTCCGAGAAGGTCCAGGCAATGCGCGAGTCAGTCCCAGCTCCCACGACCCCCTGTGGCGACCGCTAAATGCGAACGGCCTCCTCCGCCACCCTGTGCATCTCTGGGAAGTGCCCTATCAAAAGAAGAGCAAGTCAGCGACAAAAGAAAAAGGAAGCCGGCTTCACAGCCCGGCAGAATCAAAAGAAGCACTTACTGGCGAAGGTCTCATCCAAGTGCTGCGCTTCGAGCAACATATCATGCCGCGCCCTATTGTCGGCACGGTCATGATCCTAGAGCGCCTTCTTCAGCTCGGTGTCCTTTGCGGCGACCATCTCCTCATGCTCCCCCTTCACATGGAGGAGCTTCGCCTTGTGGGCCTCTGTAGCCGTCTTTAGGCGGTCCACCTCGGCCTAGAGCCAGCCCTTGTCGTCGGCCAGCCGGTCGCACTGCTGACCGGCCTTAGTAAGGGCCTGCTGGGCCTCCATCTCCTTGGCCGCCTCCGTCCTGAGGTGCTCCACCTTGGCCTACAGCCGGCTCTTGTCACCAGCCAGATGCTCCTGAAGCCGGCCGGCTTCGGCAAGCGCATGTTGGGTCTCCGCCGCCTCCGCCTTTAACTCCCCAGTTCCGGCCGAAGCAGGTCGGCATAGGCGACGGCCAAGTCACACTGGTGGCCAGCTTGGATCAGCCGGGTTTGCCAAACCGGCGCCACGGCCACAGCGGCTATGCAACAAGCTCAGAATCAGAACAAAGTCAATATTACATTAAGCTTCAAAATATCGGGGGTCTACACCTAGTGGGTGTGCTAGCATGCCCTCACTACACACGAAAGCCTTGCCTTTGGCAAATGAGAGCTCCTCCACCTTGGCGGCGAGCTGCGCCTTGAGCTGCTAGTGCTTCTCCAGGAGCCAGTTGAAGACGCCAACCCGGTAGGCGTCTAGTTGCTGCGAAGAAGGAAAGTCAGCCCAAGACAAAGCATTTAAGATTCGACCCAACTACTATGTAGTTGGCCCAAATCTCGGGGGCTACACCCAGTGGGTGCGCTAGTGTGCCCCCACTGACTAGCCGCAAGAATAAAGCAGAAGGTAAAGGGAAAAAGCTTACCATCACGACGCGCTCGAGCTTGCGTCCCCGCTCCGCCTCGGCCTGAGTGAAGGCCTGAACCCACTCCGCGCGCTCGTGAAGGCGCTGGCTCACGGTGGCCATCGCCACCTCCTCCTATGTCAAGGGCCCAAAGGCGACCTCGCTAGGCCCAGCCCGAGCTGTCTGTGACCTAGCGGCCTGACGGCTCCCTGGCTGGATCACCAAGGCGTTTTCACCGCTCGCTGTCCCCTCACCGGCCGGCGTCTCCTCCGACACCACGGCTGGCGTCGCGTGTGGCGCCTCATCTATCGACGCCTGAGGCGCCCTGTCTGCGGTCGCCCGTGGCTTCCCCTCCAAGGCGGCCCCGCCACCTCCGCCCGATCGACCATGTCAGCCCGCGGTGGAGTGTCGTCCTCGATCACCACGATCTCCCGATCGTCCACCATCATCTCCGCCTGGCCGTCCCGGCCGCGCTCTCCCTCTGACGGTGGCACGAGATCCGCCTTCGCCGGATCCATGCCCGCCGGCGTCTTCGGCCCCATCGTCCTCCCATCGGACTGTTCCCTCGCCGTCGTGGCCCTGGCCCAAGCCTGGGCCGATGCCTCCTCCGTCGCTGCCATGGCCATGTTCCGATCCCGTCAGGCTAGGCCCTCGGCGTCATTCGGGTCCAGGCCAAGGTCCGGGTTGGCCATCTCCTCATCCCTGCCGATTTCGCTCGACCGGGTCCTCCGCAACACAGCGCCGCCCAAGGACGCGGCCTCCGTTGCCGCCATCGCCAACGACACTGGCGACCTAAAGCACGACCAAGCAAGCAAGGAAAAAGGAAGCTAATCCAAAGATCCACCAGAGTCAAAGAAAGATGCATACCCGACCAACACCAGAGCGGGCGGCCTCGCCGGCACCGCTGGCGGGGAGCGGCGCTACTTCTTGGTAGGCGGTTTGGCACCAACCGCCTGGCCCACCGCTCGCTTCGTAGACGGACTCGGAGGCACGGCATCCCCCTTTCTGTGTGGCCGGCTAGACGACCCGACCACATCGCCGCCTCCTCCCCTCGGTGCCGTTGCGTCGCCGGCTTTGTCGGCATCACAAGAACTCAAGGCACAAAAACTTACCCGCACGGCGCGCCATGCCGGTGTCGGTGTCATCCACCTCCGGCTCCTTGAGCAGTGCTGCCGTCTCCTCTGAGCCAGCCCGCACCACCTACATTGTCGCCCCGTCATATGGATGTCGGATGGCATTCATCAGTATCTCTTTCGTCGCGTTGGGACGGATAAGAACAAAGACCAAGGACTCACCACCGGTGCTGGCTTCCCTTGGCTGTAGGGAGGCTTCCCGAACAGCCACTCCTCCTTTAGCCTAGCCTTGGAGATGTCGTTGACCCGGCCGGCGATCTGCTCCGCCGTCAGGCACCCGGCCAACATCCTGTTGGGTTCCTGAAGGCTGGTTATCTCGCCGATGATGTTGGTGCGGCGATGCAGCGGCAAAACCCTGCGTGACAAAGGCGGCGATATGGTCCGTGTTGGTGAGCCCCTCCCGCGCCTTCATCACCGCGACCCGGGCGCACAATTGAGCACCTTCCTGCGGCGGATTCTTGGGGAAGTAGGACCAATTGGTCCTCCCCAGCGGCATCGCGTTCACGAAGGGTGGCAGGTTGATGGAGTTTGCGCCCAGGTTGATGATGTAGAATAAGGAGTTTTGCCATTTCTTGGCAGAATCCTCTAGCGGCATTTTGGGGCACCCCCCGCGTGACCGCAGCGTCACGACGGCGGCCCCACAGGCAGATATGGCCCCGGGCCCCAGCCCCTACTGCTTCAAGTAGAAGAGGTGCACCGAGAGGTCGATGGTGGGCTCGACACCCAGGTACCCCTCGCATAGGGTGACAAATCCGGAGAGCTGCAGAATGGTGTTCGCGCCCAGATGGTGTGGCTGGAGCCCGAAGAACTCTAGGAACGAGCGAAGGAAATCGCTCGCGAGGAGACCAAAACCGCATTTGAAGTGCGTGAAGAAGACCACACACTCGGTCTCCTCCGGCCATGGCTCCTGCTCATCCCCCGGCAAGCGCACGACCACCGTCGTCTCCGGCGGTAGCCGCCGCGTGTTGCACAGGTACTAGACGTCCTCCTCGCTAACATTGGAGCCCAACCACGAGCCCGATGACAACGCCATGTGCGATGTGTGACACGAGAAAGGAGATAAAGAGAAAGACTGGTGGCAAAGTCTCGCCTGAGAAAGAAGAACGGCGCGGCACTCGGTGTTCGCAGCAGCAAGAGAGAAGGAAGAAGATGGGAGCGCGAGTAAGAATAATTCCCCCCCCCTATTTATAGGTTGTGGCCCGAACATGGGGAAGTGGGATCGGTTGTGCCCGCCCCTCCCACTTCCCCGCAATAAGTGTGCACGTACCACGCGCAGTAACTGCATCGAGAATACCAACCGGCCCGCGGACACCGCAATAAATCCATGCACGACGCACGGACGTGAAGTGGCGGGCCCCAAATCCTCGCCATGTCCCATCACGCGCGTGGCCTGTCAGGTCCCTTCACCTCCCGAGCGCCACATGGAACACGCACCCGACCCAAGAAGATCACGCCCAAGATTTGGCGGACTCCTTGATTTCCCGGCCGTGCCGGAATGCCGCGATCCGGCTTATGGAAGCCGGCACACAGTGGCTATTGCCGGACCTGGCAGTCACAAGCTTCACCAACAAACGCCTTCTCAGGGGGGAAACTGGGAAGGCCCCATGGCTTGAAGCCAGCGAACCTTCACAACTTTGGGGACTACTGTCGGGGGGATGAACCCCGGGCAGGCAACAGAACCCGGATCCTTTTCAAAAACATCAGGGCCGGCATCGCCCCTCAATCCGACGCGCACTTGGCCGGGTTTGTCGACTTGGCCAAGACCCTCAACCCGGCCAAGACCCTCAACCCGGCAGAGCCAAGGCTTCCCCGGCAAGCCGACCCCCACATGGCGCCTAGATCCTCAACCCGGCCATGGGTCAGCTCCCATCCCATCCAAGGCGTACGATGTGACAAGAGCAAGGCCACGGTGCCCCACCTACTCCTTTGACCGACAGAGGCATGGCAACAATGGCCCGTCCACTTTGCTGACCAAGGCCGGCGTGGCCACAGTACCCCACCTACTCCTCTGACCGGCGGAGGCATGGCAACAGTGGCCCGTCCACTTTGCTGACCGAGGCCGCCATGGCTATGGTGCGCCCATCGTCACTGCTGACGCAAGCCGACGGTGACCAGGCGGTGCACCACTGTAGCTAAGTCGACCCGGCCACTCCGTCACGCCCGACAAGACGTAGAACAGTGTCCCACGGCGCACAGGGCCCTTGGCCGGAGAACTCGACAAGCACTGGCACCTGGCGGGCCCAGCACCGGATTCCCAGACGCTGACAACCCGGCCCCACGGCCTTGTATCTTTACCATTGTAACCCTGGGGGGTTGACCTAAAAAAACCCCTAAGAGGCCTCCATGCACGAGGGAAGCAATCTATAGAATACACACCAGGAGAGGGAGCAGCCTAAGCCTTGGCCTGCCTTCCTTCTTCCTCCAAACAGCTCTAGGAGCAACTCTGTACCATATCATATAAACCATCCTCGGCAGGACTAGGGGTATTATCTCTCCGGAGAGCCCGAACCTTGGTTTGTCTTGCATCCCTCGCTCGCTCATACCGAGCTCGCCTCTGTAGCCCACCGGTGCCCTCGAGCTTCCTCCTCTCTTTAGCCATCCCTTGGCATCTGCCTTGCGTGCACCATGACATTACTCTCATTGATTATTCTCCACTATTGACCTAACCGTTTCTTTGTTTTGTTTTGATCTTGCAGGGAAAATGCACCTCTGAGGTAGAGATCCCATAAGAGGGTGAGAACTTCCAAGGAGGGCAACCCAGCAACAGCCACTAGCCAAAGCTCAACATCACTGGACGTTGTTCTTATCAGCCCCCTATGGGAGGAGATCAGCCAAGTCCAGCTGGTGAGGACCACCACCGATGCCCCCATTATCGAGGCACACAAGGAAATGGAGGAAGACGGTCATGAAGTGGAGTGCCAAGAAGTGGATCTCTTGGTGACACCTTCAATGACCATGCTTCCGGAGAGCGACTCACCGAAAAGGATCACTGCAGATGAGCATGTCCGCACTGAGGACACACTGGAAACAGATGTTGCCGAAAGTCATGCGGAGACAACAAATGTTGCCAGAGGATAAGCTATTCCTCCTCAACAAACCCATATAGGTAATCAACTTTCCCTTGAGCGTTTCTCTATTACAGCCAATTTGTCTTGATTTCTTGGATTGCATTTGAATAGCTTTCTTCTTTCCTCCTTCCTCTTTGCAGAAGTGACTCCTCCCGAAGAGACCGAGAACACTGATGATGTGGAGACAATCACAAAGAGTGTTGGGGAATAGGCAACTAGAATCGCCACAAGCGAAGCCGCCAACACTGCTACGGAAGAAGCCGCCAGAGGTGCCGCGAATGAAGAAACAAGAACGACAATAATGGCCAATGAAGAGGATGACGGTGTTGCTAGCAACATTCCTGCTTTACCCACAGTAGACGTGGAGACGGAAGCAGCCATCAGTGTTGTGCTAGCTACTGACGATCACCCAGCTATTTCCCACATCACTTCCGACAAGGAGGTCCTGGAGATTTGCCACTGCGTCATGGAGGGACAATATTCCCAGCTCATCTGGCGCCGACACAAGTGCAACTGAAGAGGTGGAAGTGGTGGAAGAACTTTTTATTCCTCTGTGCTAAACCACCGATGAGGAGCGCGGCCTTGATGATAAAGTTGTTGGTTACTTCTTTCAGCAAGATATGAGTTATGGCTTCAAGGCGGTGCAGAAACGCTTCAGCGGGCGTTGGAACAGACTTCAACTTCGCAAACAGCTTGTTGAAGGAGCTGAGCACGAGTTCTAGCAAAGGGCCGATGATATGAAGATATGGTACATGGCACGAATCCAAGACATCCAGAGCCAAGAAACCAAACTTGCTGCCGAAAGAGAATCCTTCATCTTGGAAAAAGTTGTTGCTAACAAGGCATAGGAGGAGGCCGCCATGAAGGCTGCAGCAGTTGACAGTGCGTTGATTGAGCGCAAGATTTGTCTCGACTCTTGATGACCCACAAGTGTAGGGGATCTATCGTAGTCCTTTCTATAAGTAAGAGTGTCGAACCCAACGAGGAGCAGAAGGAAATGACAAGCGGTTTTCAGTAAGGTATTCTCTGCAAGCACTGAAATTATCGGTAACAGATAGTTTTGTGATAAGGTAATTTGTAACGGTAACAAGTAATGAAAGTAAATAAGGTGTAGCAAGGTGGCCCAATACTTTTTGTAGCAAAGGACAAGCTTGGACAAATTCTTATATAGAGAAAAGCACTCCTGAGGACACATGGGAATTATCGTCAAGCTAGTTTTCATCACGCTCATATGATTCGCGTTCGTTACTTTGATAATTTGATATGTGGGTGGACCGGTGCTTGGGTACTGCCCTTTCTTGGACAAGCATCCCACTTATGATTAACCCCTATTGCAAGCATCCGCAACTACAAAAGAAGTATTAAGGTAAACCTAACCATAGCATGAAACATATAGATCCAACTCAGCCCCTTACGAAGCAACGCATAAACTAGGGTTTAAGCTTCTGTCACTCTAGCAACCCATCATCTACTTATTACTTCCAAATGCCTTCCTATAGGCCCAAAAAATGGTGAAGTGTCATGTAGTCGACGTTCACATAACACCCCAAGAGGAGAGACAACATACATCTCATCAAAATATAAAACGAATACCAAATTCACATGACTACTTATAGCAAGACTTCTCCCATGTCCTCAGGAACAAACGTAACTACTCACAAATCATATTCATGTTCATAATCGGAGGGGTATTAATATGCATAAAGGATCTGAACATATGATCTTCCACCGAATAAACCAACTGGCATCAACTACAAGGAGTAGTGAACACTACTAGCAACCTAGAGGTACCAATCTGAGGTTTTGGGACAAAGATTGGATACAAGAGATGAACTAGGGTTTGAGAGG
This sequence comes from Triticum aestivum, assembly GCF_018294505.1. NCBI lineage: Eukaryota > Viridiplantae > Streptophyta > Magnoliopsida > Poales > Poaceae > Triticum > Triticum aestivum. The sequence continues at coordinate 196,049,691 of NC_057807.1, read as the reverse complement.
AGATGGTGCCGGTGAAGATGTTGATGGAGATTGACCCCCTTCTGATGAGAGGATCGATGGTGATGACGATGGTGATGATTTCCCCCTCCCAGAGGGATGTTTCCCCAGCAGAACAGATCCGCCGGAGCCCTAGATTGGTTCCGCCAAGGTTCCGCCTCGTGGCGGCGATGTTTCTTCCCGAAAGCTTGCTTATGATTTTTTTCTAGGGTAAAAGACTTCATATAGCAGAAGATGGTCACTGGAGTCTGTCAGGGGGCCCACGAGGCAGGGGGGCGCCCAGGGGGTAGGGCGCGCCCCCCACCCTCGTGGCTGGGGTGTGGGCCCCCTCTGGTACTTTCTTCGCCCAGTATTTTTTATTAATTCCAAAAATGACTTTCCTAGAGTTGCAGGACTTTTGGAGTTGTGCAGAATAGGTCTCTAATATTTTCTCCTTTTCCAGCCTAGAATTCCAGCTGCCGGCATTCTCCCTCTTCATGTAAACCTTGTAAAATAAAAGAGAATAGGCATAAGTATCATGACATAACGTGTAATAATAGTCCATAATGCAATAAACATCGATATAAAAGCATGATGCAAAATGGACGTATCAACTCCCCAAAGCTTAGACCTCGCTTGTCCTCAAGCGGAAGCCGATATCGAAAAATATGTCCACATGTTTAGAGATAGAGGTGTCGATAAAATAAAATACGGACATGAGGGCATCATGATGATTCTTATAACAGCAACATATATATATATATATATATATATATATATATATATATATATATATATTGTCATATGATTTCTTATGTTAAAGTAACAATCTATTCGCAATGTCAAGTATGAATCAGAAACCTCATTGAGAACCAACAAACTATGATCTCGGTCATTGAAGAAATTGCAATTTATCATAACATAGGAAAGAGTCCATATAAGATCTTTTCAGCAAGTCCACATACTGAACTATCATTTAGTCTTCCAAAATTGTTAACATTCACGCAATACTTATAGTTATGAAGTTTTAATCGGACACAGAGAAAGATAGGGGCTTATAGTATTGCCTCCCAACCTTTTACCTCAAGGGTAATGTCAAAAATTATAGTTCTTCTAACTTACATCCAATTGGATATATATATATATATATATATATATATATATATCAGGATCTTTCCAAAATGAGGTGCTTGCCAAAGGATAAAATGTAAAAAAGGAAAGGTGAAGATCACCATGACTCTTGCATAATGCATAAGACAAAAGTAAAAGATAGGCCCTTCGCAGAGGGAAGCAGTTGTCATGTGCTTTTATGGTTGGATGCACGAAATCTTAATGCAAAAGAACGTCACTTTATATTGCCACTTGTGATACGGACCTTTATTATGCAGTCTATGGCTTTTATTGCTTCCATATCACAAGATCGTATAAAGCTTATTTTCTCCACACTAATAAGTCATACATATTTAGAGAGCAATTTTTATTGCATGCAACATGACAACTTACTTGAAGGATCTTACTCAATCCATAGGTAGGTATGGTGGACTCTCATGGCAAAACTGGGTTGAAGGATATTTGGAAGCACAAGTAGTATCTCTACTTGGTGCAAGGAATTTGGCTAGCATGAGAGGGAAAGGCAAGCTCAACATGTTGGATGATCCATAACAATATACTTTATTTCGGATATAAGAAAACATAACCCATTATGTTGTCTTCCTTGTCCAACATCAACTCTTTAGCATGTCATATTTTAATGAGTGCTCACAATCATAAAATATGTCCAAGATAGTATATTTATATGTGAAAACCCCTCTTTCTTTATTACTTCCTATTAATTGCAACGATGACCAAAATTATGTTTGCCAACTCTCAACAACTTTTATTCATCATACTCTTTATGTGAAGTCATTACTCTCCATAAGATCAATATGATCTCTTTTATTTCTCTTTATTCTTTTATTCCCTCAAGATCATAGCAAGATAGCAAAGCCCTTGACTCAATACTAATCTTTATTATATATAGCTCAAGCACTCGATTACATAGAGGGATCATAAAGCAAAACTCAAAACTAGATCATACTAAAACTTTATTCTACTAGATCAAGATATTACCAAAAGGAAACGGACTAAGAAAAATGGTAAAGATAGTAGTGTGATGATGATACGATACCGGGGCACCTCCCCCAAGCTTGACAGTTGCCAAGGGGAGTTCCCATACCCATGTGTTTATGTCTCCCTCCTCGGAGGTGGTGATGATGGAGTTGTTGATGATGTAGGCTTGTCATCCGTCTTCAAAGGCATAGGCTCACCATCATAGAAAGATGATCGAGTCTCCGGGATCCTCAAATCTGCAGCCAAACTCATCCTCTTGAATCTATATTCATACTCACGGTTTTGGTTTTGCAGGTCATAGATCTGGGCTTGGAGGTGCTCGATTTTCTCATGAAGCTTGAAGATGGTCTCCCCAATGTACTTGGCATCCAGCTTGTGGTTGTTGGTGAACTCCACGATCATCATCTGGTTGGCCTTGAGTCCGTGTTCCACCATCCCTTGGCACTTGAAAACTTGTTGTTCCATTGCTTCGAGTCTTGTCTCAACGCTTACGGTCCTCCTTGGTCCCTCAACATCGCGGATGTGCAGCACCCCCTCATGCATCTCAATGGTTTGAGGGTGTTGCAGCACCTCTACGAGGTAGGGGTTGATGACCTTCTCAAAAAACTTGTCCTTGGGGGCGCTTGAAGACGTCATGGTGATCTAGATCTGTCAGAAAAACAGCTCGAAACAAAGACAGAGGATATTTGCGTGATACGGTGGTCAAAACCTTCGGGAGATTATATGATGATTTTTTTACCGACCAAAAGAAGTATCGTGCAAGAAAACGGAGTCCAGAGAGCACACGAGATGCCCACGAGGCAGGGGGCGCGCCCAAGGGGTAGGGCATGCCCTCCACCCTCGTGGACGCCTCGTGTCCTTCCCAGACTACTTCTTATTTTCCTATTTTCTTAAATATTACAAAATAGAGAAAAGTTGCTATTGGAACTGTTTTGGAGTCGGTTTACTTACCTTACCACATACCTATTCCTTTTCGGAGTCTAAAACGTTCTGGAAAGTGTCCCTTATATATTCCTCCAAGGTTACGGTTTCAATAACATTAGTTTCAACATTTATAGGATTACCTGAGATATAATGTTTGATCCTTTGACCGTTCACCACCTTCGGATTCGTGCCTTCGAAGTTGTTGATTTTTATGGCACCGGAACGATAGACCTCCACTACAAAAAAAGACACATCCGTGACATTTTGGGTCGAACGAAAAAAAATTCTGTCATACATATGACACTTCTATGACGATAATTGTGACAAAACCCGGTATCATCATAGATGTGGTGGGCTCCTACTTCTATGACAAAAAATCATGACAGAAAATGGGCTTTTCGTCCTGGGCGGGCCGGAGACGCAGTTGCATGACATTCTTTGGGCCGTCCATGACGGAAAAAACCGTGGTAGAAGCGAGGGGGAGCAAAATTTCGGGGAGTTGCCGGTTACGGTGGGAGGTCGGGGGCCGAGCGATGCGCGTTTCTCTCGTACACGTACGCGCGTGTGTGCGAGGCGTTGGCTCTAATTGAACCCGAGCGAGGCGTTGGGCTCTAACTGAACCCGAGCGATTGCACTGCAAGCTACGCGTTACCGAACCCGAGCGATCAATCGATGGCTGTTAACTGAACCCGATCGAGTGATTCCTTCGCTACTGCTGCTAACTGAAACCGATTGATTGGATGAACAGTGAGCGTTGCGGGGGGGGGGGGGGGGGTTGGATGAACAGTGAGCGGTGGCGTTGCCTCTGGATGAACAGGACCCCATGGTGTGGAGGGCTAGATGAACAGTAGACGATGGAGGGGTGCCCATGGAGGGGTGGTTGAACAGGACCCCGTGGTGTGGAGGGCTGGATGGACAGTAGATGGTGGAGGGGTGCCCGTGGAGGGGTGGTTGAACAGGAGCCGGTGGAGTAGCGCGCGGTGGAGGCTGGATGAACAGGAGCCCGTGGAGGCTGAAGGAGGTCGACGGTAGCCCGTGGAGGCTGGAGGAGGTCGACGGTGGAGATGAACAGTATCCTGTGGAGTCCCGTTTTGCGGTACGCCACACCCATCCCGATGAACAGGACCCCCGTTTCGACCGTAGGAGGTCCGTTTCGTTCGTTTTGCGGTACGCCACACCCCTCCCGATCAACAGGACCCCCGTTTCGACCATAGGAGGTCCGTTTCCTCCGTTTTGCGGTATGCCACACCCCTCCCGATCAATAGGACACCCGTTTCGATCGTAGGAGGTCCATTTCCTCCGTTTTGCGGTACGCCACACCCCTCCCGATCAACAGGACCCCATTCCGAACATAGGAGGTCCGTTTCCTCCGTTATGCGGTACGCCAGGCCTCGTTTCCATCGCCAGTTCCGTCCAAGCCCTCCCGATGAACACGACCACGCATTCCGTTCCGACCCAGCCGGTTGGCTCCCACGCGTTCCGTTGCCTCCCGATGAACACGACACATTCTGTTGCCTCCCAATGAGCACAACGCATTCCGTTGCCTCCCCGTGAACACGACGACGATGTTGTTTCTTTGTTTCGACCCAGCCATGTACACAAGCCCTGGATGTACGTATGCGTGAGTAGGCGTTCGAGACCCTGCCCGTATGTACGTACGTGGCTGTATTTTCTTTCTTGCACCCTCGCCGATGTACGTACGTGTACATGCTACGTGCGCGCCTCTACTACGACACGTGCGTGCCTCTACAATGACCAGTATGTATGTACACGTTCGCGACTAGAATGACAACGCTACGTACGCTTCGACCAGGTGGGTCCCGACTGTCACGCACTTCCTTGCGTGCGAAAATGTAGCTGGTGGGTCCCAGCAGTCAGAGTGGCGAATCATTTTGTTTTGCCCAGACGCACTTCCTTTGCGTGCGAAGATGTAGCTGGTGGGTCCCAATAGTCAGGGGGGCGAATCGTTTTTTTTTGCCCAGACGCACTTCCTTGCATGCGAAGATGTAGCTGGTGGGTCCCAGCAGTCAGGGGGGCGAATCATTTTTTTCGGACACACTTCCTTGCGTGCAAAGATGTAGCTAGTGGGTCCCGGCAGTTAGGGGGAAACATTTTTTTGTGAAATACGGTGGCCCATCCGATGGGTCTCTGCTGTCAGGTGGAGGAATCATTATTTTGCACGTAATATGGAGGCACTTCCTTGCTGCGGCTGTGGACCCAGCTGTCAGCCTCTCCACGTACAGTCCACGTCCGATGGAAGTTGTTCCTTGACCACGTTGACCACGCCATGCCGAGAGCACCACGGCGGTGGACAACGGCGAGGCCTAGGAAGGGGATGACTCAGAGCCGAGGAAGACGCAGCAGTGGATGCCCACGCGAAGAGGAGTACGAGGGTTCACTGGTTCGGCTGCGGTGTGAGGCTGCTGTCGCCGCAGAATAACAGGGGGTGTGGGTGAGTAGAGGGATGGCCTGGCCAGCGGTGGGAGTAGTAGGGAGCAGTGAGGCCTCCACGGCATCACAGCCGGCGCTGGTTTAGGCGGCTGGAGCAAGAAGACCAGAGGTTGAAGAAGCACTACCGCCGTTGGATGAACATCGTACGGTAACAGAGCTAGAATCGTTCATATTGACTAAGTTGACAAAGCCCTCCGTCCCCATCAACTTGGTAGGCCCACAAGTCAGCCTCCCACTATGCTGGGTTCCAGCTGGCAGGGGGAGTATTCATTTTTTTGTGTGTAATAAGGAGGCACTTCCTTGCGTGCAAAGATAGCTGGTGGGTCCGACATGTCAGCGGCGGGCACGTTTTTTTCACGAAATACAGAGGCCCTTCCGGTGGGTCCCAGATTTTGCGCGTAATAAGGAGGCATTTCCTTGTGTGCGGCCGTGGACCCAGCTGTCAGCCTCTCCACGCACAGTCTACTTCCGATGGTGTCGTTCGTTGACCACGTTGACCACGCCGCGCCGAGCGCATCCAAGGTGGTGGACGACAGCGAGGCTCCGGACAGCAACGAGCCAGAGTTGGGAAGACGCGGGAGTAGAGTCGCAGACGGAGAGGTGTACAAGGGTTAACTGGTTCTAGTGCAGTGTTGTTCGGTAATCGGTGGAGAAGAACAGGAGGTGTGGAGGGGTGGAGGGATGGCCTGGCCAACGGTGGAGTAGCGCTTCATAGCGAAGCGTGCTAAGCAGAGCTGCTAGCAGCAGGAGGCGGGAGGTGGTCCCGGCGGCGCTGGAGGAAGAAGACGAGAGATTGAAGATGGATGTCGGTCGTTGGATGTAAATCCAACGGCTAACCTGTCAGAATCATTTGTTGACTAAATTGACAACGACTTGCATTGGCTTTGACCTATTGGCCCACATTTCATCCCCCAAAAATGTGGCACGTATTCAACCCATTTTTTCAGAATTTCTAGTCTTTTTTTTTTGCGCGGTAGAATTTACAGTCAATTTGATCTTTTTTTGAATTACAGCCATTAGCTGGGCTGGGTGAACAAATAATGTAGCGTCCATGCGGCCCATTTATTTTATTTCCTAAAAAATTACAGGCCATTTGCACTTTCTCGAAATACACGATTTTGCTGGGCTGATTCTAATTATAATGTTGGGTTGGGCCAGCAATGTTATCAAAAAATAAGAAGGGGCTGAGCATTTTGTTATAAATATATTTAAATAATAAGTGATATTATTACATTCGTCCTAAATCTTACCAAGCTTTTGTACACAATCACTAGGATTTTCGTGCCAAAACAATCCAGGATTTTATTTGTTAAGAAATTATTTTTATAAGTTAATAAGATGTGGGATATTCTTTTCTTACATATGTAAGTATCTGTTAAATATATGATGACAATAAAAATAATATATAATAACATATAAAATAATTTAATTATATATAATATAGTTAGAAGGGAAACATAAGTTGGACCTGGCATTCCTATTCTTATATAGAAAAATAGAACAGACCTCTGCGTTTTCTTCAAAAAAATACATAAATTGGGATGTCAAAAATAAAACCTCGAATGGGAGGTCCATAGGCCGGTCGATACATGACGGTCCTAAGAAAATACAAACAGGCCCTCCCATCCGAGGTCGTGGGCTGCGCATGTTAAAAATGAAAGCCTAGACGGGGCAGCCCAAAACCACGTCCAACACTTGCCAAAACTTCGTCCCTCGTTTTCTCTGTGTTTCGCACACTCGACATTGTGTGGGCATTTTGACTGTGCATCATATGAAGATGTGCTATGCATGAATGTTGATTAGCATGATGTTAACTGGCTGGTAGTTCCATTTTCGACCATGAATAAAACTTCCAACATGATGTTAACCCTTTTCGAAAAGGCCGTGTTAATATAAATGCTCTGCCTCTGAAAGTTGCAGTTTCTTATCTGAAACTAAACTTGCAGTTTCTTATCTGAAACTGAAACTTGCAGTTTCTTCTCTGAGAATCACATTGTCTGCACTTTTATACTCCTATGAAACTACATTTTTGAAGTGCTAAAAATAGATCTCTAGAATTCATAAAATTCTTCATATTCTCAATACTGCAAATCTGAAATTCAAAAGACATTCATATCTAAAAGTACTCTCAAAATACACAACACAAAACACAATTCACAACCTGCAAATACTGACAACCCTAAGCTCCTCCTGACAATTCACAACCTGCCCGACTATTGGGCTGGGGGGCAGCCCCCTACTATTCCTCGGCGGCAGACAGCCGCCCCGTGACACGATGTGAACGGCGAGGGAGACGATGGTGGGGAACCATCATTGGGCCAACTACTTTTCTCCTCTTGCAGTTGGGTTCGGTCGACGAAGACTCCACCGGCTCGCTCTGGCAGGACACCCTCACAAACGGCACCCTGTAGATGCTCGATCCTTCAATCTCTGGTGGATGCTCCATCTAGGATCGATACTCCCACCACCGCTCCCTCACGATTAGATTCGGTGAATCTGTTTGCTCCATGGCCCAGACGAGCAGCTCTATGTACTCCGGCGCGACTCCCTCCAGGAGTATCGCCGCCTTTTCGCTCTGTTGCAGATATTTGGCCATGGATGTCGCCGTCGCTGCTAGTTGGTCCTTGTTGTCAAACCAAGACTGTATCTCCAACATCCTAGCTAGCTTCACAGGGTCGCCTTCTGCGATCCTCACGTATCGGTTGTACTCCTCCATCGATCTACTTCTCCATAGCACCTTCACTCGCCGGCGGTGGTTTTTGAATGGAAGAGGAGAGGAGCAGCGCTGGTTTTGGATTAGAATGGGAGAGGAGCGACGTTGGTTTTGGACTAGAACAGGAGAGGAGGGCGGTGGTTTTGAAATGGAAGAGGAGAGGAGCGGCGTTGGATTTAGATTGGAATAGGAGAGGAGCGGCGGTGGTTTAAGAGGAGAAGAGCGGAAGAGCGGCACTGGTCTTGGAAGTATTTTTTTGTTGTTTTGCGTATTTTGGGTCAAAGTTTGACCACGTACTGTATTTGACAAGCAAAATGTGAATGCATGTCACCAAAAATTGTATCGTTTGGTTCGTATCTAAATGTACTTTCAAATTATATTATTTTTGCAACGTATAACATATATTTTATGTGCGAAAATCATGGTCAATTATGACCCAGAATAAAAGGGAGACTAGTTAATGTGCTATCGCTTTCTTAATTGAAGGGTAAATTGATTTTGATTTTGATCCAGTCACAACGCGCCGGCCCTCTCTCCCAATCCTAAATCGCTGCCGCACGCTCCACTCCCTCTTCTCCATTGCAAAACCACCTCCTCTCATCTCCATCATCTCCATTCCAAAACCAATGTCTTGCCTCTCCCTCTTCTTATCTTCTCTATTGCAAAACCACCTCCTCTCCTCTCCATCATCTCCATTCCAAAACCACCTCCTCTCCTCTCCATCATCTCCATTCCAAAACCACCGTCTCGCCTCTCCCTCTTCTAATCTTCTCCATTGCAAAACCACCTCCTCTCCTCTCCATCATCTCCATTCCAAAACCACCGCCTCGCCTCTCCCTATTCTCTATTGCAAGACCTCCATCTCTCCTCCCATCTTCCAAAGCTAGCACCGGACCACTCAGAAGGACATCTATGGAGAGGATGCAGCAGCGAATTAGGCAGATCGCCAGTGGCGACCAGGCAAAGTTAGCCAGGTTGAAGGAGATCCTTAGTTGGTTTGACAATGAGTGGGATATTTCGAGGACGGTGCGGGCCATGTGGCAATGTATGCGAAAGAGCGAGACGGCGGCGATGAGGGCGGCGATGTACATGTACTCCTCGGCAGCAGTCACGCGGCAGTCCTCCGAGTTCATCGAGTATCTCCTATGGGCGATGGAGCAGAAAGATTCGCTCGAGGCGACAGTCAGGCGGAGGTGGTGGGTGTACAGGTCGAACGTTGAGCACCTAGAGGATAACAAATCGATCGAGTATGGTGTGCCGTTCGTGAGGGTGCAGAGCCAGCCGGAGCCACAGGAGTATTCGTTCTCCCACCGCAAGAGGAGGTCGGATGGCGCGACGTCGCTTCCTCGCCGTTCTCCACGGTTCCCTCGACCCTCGCCCCGTTTCAATGTCGGCGGTAAGGTTTAAGGTAAGGTTTGCACTAACCTAATCTTCCACCTGCTCATGCTTACAATCAGTGTGACAGCTAATGAAAATCATGCTTACAATCAGTCTCTGAGTACTACGCCAATCACCCTAAAATAGCTCTGGACCTTTGGGTCAAAGTTGTGACACAGTGTACAAATAAATAAAAATAGGTTGGTGCTTCTTTCAGAAAAGAGTACTCCCTAGAAAACTGCCAATATAAGCTACTAGTATTTGGTTAGAGGATTTGCTGCCGAGAAAGATCCGTCCACAAAGTGCGCCACGCATCCCACTAGTGGTGGTGGATGCCAATGCGTGCATGCAGCATGGTTGGTGTCGGTAATTTTTACTTGGCACACCTTGCACTCTGCATATATGCCGGTTCCATACGTACATTTGTGCAGTTCCACCAAAATGCAGCTGAATAACCCTGTTTGCATAGATAATGAAAAAGCGTGATTACATTATAGTGGCACTAGTTGATGAAACACACAAAATGTCACATCCCTAGTCTGGTATGACCTAGACTAGCTAGTTATTTGTGCATGATGTTTATATTCCATTTAAATTTGAAATGAGGATTGGTGGAACCCTCAGAATCATTTTTGAAATGACCCAAATAAAAATTGCTCCAAAAAGGTCCAAGAAAATGCTCATGCTGCTCTCTGAAAATATTGGACAGAGATAAAAATCAAACCAATATTTTTAAGAGCTCATAAGTAATTATTTTGGGCATTTGGAATTAATGCATAAATATTTGCATTGGAAATATATTAGTTATATATATTAATATATGTCCAAAAATTATGCCACTTGTTTGGGAGTTCTGGAACAATACCACTAGCTTCTATAAAAATTGGCATAAGAAAATAAAATGGTTTAGTATTTTTATTAAATCAAACAGATGTCAGAAAATTAGAAAACAGAAATAAAAAGGGATACTTACCTAGGCCTCCTCCCTGTGCAGCCCAGCAGCAGCCAGCGCCGGCCCAGCCCACTGGCCCCTCCTCTGTCGTCTTCGTCCTCGACAGGAGGATGGGCGCGTACCCGACGCGCGCGCGCGCCGCCGCGCCACGCCACCAGCCTCCCTGTCTGTCTGCCCTCTCCCCTCCTCGTCTGGATGCCCCGGGAGACGCCAAGCCCCCCCCCCCCGGGACCCTCTCACTCTGCCCCCGGGTCCCCTCCTCTCCTCTCCCTCGCCTTCTCTCTCGTGTTCGAACGCGCCGGTCGCCGCCGTTCGCCATAGCCGCAGCCACTGCCTCCCGCTCGCCTCTCCGATGCGCCCCAGGGATCCGCCTCGTCGCCCTCGTCCTCCTCGTCGAGCTACGCGCCGCCGGATGCCCCCGAACACCCCCACCGCCGTCTTCTTCTACCCTCGGCCGTGCAGATCTCCGACGATTGTACACCGTCGTCAGCGCATCCCCGAGCCCGCTAAGCTGCTCTACCGGCCCGCTGTGAGCTCCGCCGCACTTTACCCCTAATCTCGCCCTCGATTTTGCCCTCTAACCCGTCGGGCCGTCATGCCCGAGAGCTCGCCGCCGCCGGCTATGTCGCCGTCGCGGCTAGAGCGCACGCGCGTCATGCCTGAGCGCGTCACCGAGCTCAGTGCGGATCCAGGAGCACGTATCACCCATCCATTCATCCAGAGGCGCTCTATAGCGAGTCGCCGATCCTGGCTGAGCTCCGGCCACCACCAAGGTCGATGTCGTGCCCAAGTCCGGCCACCTCGTGCCCTCCCCCTGCCACCGTTGGATGTGCACGAGCCCCAGCTCCTCGTAGATGGGCTCGACCATCGATTTGATCGCCGGAGCCGCCGTTCCGATCAGCGCCGCCGCGTCTGTGTGCTCGCCGGTGTTGAACTCCGGTGAGATGACGTGGCCCGCCATTAGCAGCTAACAGCCCGCTTAATTAACCCCCTGAGGCTGACATGTGGGCCCCGGTGCCCCCTAATCTTTTAATTAAGTTAATCTAACCCTCTGTTTACCCTGTGTCACTGACGTGTGGACCCCACACGTCAAATTTGACCTGGTCATCACCGTTGACCTGCTGACGCAGGCATGACGTCATGCTGATGCAATTATTTATTTTCTGGTTTAAATTTAAATCAGGAAATTCCAGAAATTAGCAAAACTTCTAAAATTCATAGAAATTCAACCGTAGCTTAGATTGAAATAATTTATATATGAAAAATTATCAGAAAAATGCAATCTTTCCATCTGTACTAGTTTCATGCATGACAAACCAACTTATACATGCTGAATATGAGAAAACACATTATGGCATATTAAGAGACTTATTTTAGAGTTGCATTTGAGCTTTTGGTTCAAATGGACTTCAAACCAAATGATTACTAGTTGCATTAGCTCAAACAACATCACATCTTCATGCCATGTTCATGCATCATATTGTTGCATATGCTTGTGTATTGATTGTTGGCACCGTTCCTTCTCGATAGGTCTTGCTCCGGAGACCGTTCCAGAGTACCTGTCTGTGAAGCAGTGCCTCCTCTGTTGATCTACCAGGCAAGCAAACCCCCTTGTTCATTCCGATAAAATCCTACTCTCTCGCTCCTGCTCTCAGTTATTGCATTAGGACAACAACGATTCATCTGCTACTTTGTGCTGCGGTAGTTGAACCCATTCCTCTGCATGACTTGTCATTGCCACAGTAAATAGTTGAAACCCACTAGCATGTGTAGGAGTTGATTGAGCCATGTTGTGTTCCTACCATGCTATGCCTGCTATTGCTTAGAGTTGTGTCAGGTCTGGTTCATTGGGAATGAATTGGAGTGTTACGATATGTTCTGATGCTGAGAGTGAAGTGTGTGAACACGATTTGGTAAAGGTAGCGGTGAGAGGCCATGTAGGAGTACATGGTGGGTTGTCTCACTGGAACCATCCTTAAGCACTGAGTTCTATGTATGTTGTCCAATGACTCGATACTACCACACATTGGGATCCTTAATTGACTCTCTCGACTTATTAACCAACTTGATCTCTGTCCAGGAGTCGCAACTAGTTTCTGGTGTTTGTAGGTAGTGCTATTTTTCTACCAAGTGGCACCCAACAGGGTGGGCTTGGGACAGACTAGGCACACATGGCCTGGTGTACCGAGTGGCACCCGGATGGTGGGCTCGGGAACCCTGGACACATCGTTTGGGGATGTGAGCGACACCCCGGCTGGATCTCCTTGCGGATGGAACCCGAATAGGCGATAAACCTGGGCTAGAGTCTTGTGTGGTTAGTCAGGTCGTGGCCGACACCCTCGCCAGGCTTCTGCTTGAAGGTTGCCGAGATACATGACGTGTACATGGCGGTAAGTGGCGGGAGCGTGTGTGAAGAAGTACACCCCTGCAGGGTTAACATGATCTATTCGAATAGCCGGGTCCGCGGATATGGACTTCTTGGATGCTTACATGGTACATAGACAACTTGAAGTGGATACTATAAAATGCTCAAGACAAGTGTGAGTGCTATGGATGGCCTTCTCGTAGGGAGACGGGGATGAATCCATAGTAGTGTATTGTGTGGTGATTAGTGGACTCGTGTGCGCCATATCACCTCAAAGAAGTTCTGGTAGTCGTAGAACAGGTTAGCCACAGAGTCAAAGCTGGCTTGCTGCAACTAAACCCCACATTACCTTATTCATACAAATGCATGTATTATAGGATCTGATGTAAGTCTTGCTGAGTACCTTTGTACTCATGTTGCTTTATTTATGTTTTTGCAGCGGAGACTTCGGTCTTACTAGTGTTCCCGTGGACTTCGACAAGTAGCTTGTACCTCAGCTACGATCTTGATCGGACGTTGTAGATAGTCAGGCTCTTCAGCCTTTTTCATTTGTAGATGTTTGTACTCAGACATGTAATGCTTCCGCTTGTTGCTTGATTGCTCTGAATGTTGGGTTAGGTGACCCCTGTTTGTAATAATGCTACGATGGCTCTTTGAGCCTTATCTATATGAGTTGTTGAGTTATGCTATGATGCCATGTTGTACAACACATACTTGCATGTCATGCGTACGTGTAATGTGTATTGCTATGTGTGGGATCTGACTATCTAGTTGTTTATCCTTAGTAGCCTCTCTTACCGGGAAATGTCTCCTAGTGCTTCCACTGAGCCATGGTAGCGTGCTACTGCTCCGGAACACTTAGGCTGGCCGGCATGTGTCCTTCTTCGTTCCTGTGTCTGTCCATCATATATGTGTGCCAAAAGGCACAAATGGTCCCGAGCAAAGGTAAGGCGACACCCGTGGGGATACTGTGCGTGAGGCCGCAAAGTGATATGAGATGTTACATGCTAGATCGATGTGGCATTGAGTCGGGGTCCTGACAGCTTTGGTATCAGAGCCTGACTGCCTGTAGGATTACCAAGCCAAACTGGTCGAAGTTGAGTCTAGAAAATCTTTAGTTATGTAAGGGAATTGATTGTGGGTTGGAACGTAAGGCTCTTTTTACTCCTTATACCTCATGGCCTTCTGATCTGAGTCATCCTATCTTTCCTACGGGGTTAAGGAACTAGGCTTTCTCTTCCGTCCATCAGGATCACGTGTTACTACTTCGTAGTCCCATAGAATTGGTTGATCAGAGTCTTATCCCAGCTTCGAGTACTTCCGGTGTAGCCTGTCTAGTATGATCTCAAAACCTTGGGTGATGATGTTGATTATGTACTACCCCATTTTAGTAGGATGTCTCATTCTGAGCATTTTACTGCCGTTATGCTGCCGGAATTGCCCGAGAAGTTCGAGAGTTACTAATTACCCTATCCTACATTCTATAACCTATAGATGATGCTGATTCCGTCCTTGGTTTCGTTTCTCAGGATGTCATTAGTTAAACGAAGTTCCATTGCTCGTAAACAGAATCACGGAGATGGAAGGGATGAGGATCCTCCCGCCCAGCCTTCATTGACAGAGTTCATGCTAGAGATGGAGAGGAACAAGCATGAGTCTAACCGCTTGTTGGCACGTATCGAGGAGAACACCGCACATCGGTCCAATAAGTCTGCGACCATTCATGACTTCATTCGCTTGCACCCACCTACCTTTCATCATTCCATCGAGCCACTCGATGCAGATGACTGGCTTCGTAGTATCACACACAAGCTGCGTTCCGCGAACGTAGCTGAAGATGACAAGGTCACCTATGCCACATACCACCTGGAAGGTCCTGCTGGTCTTTGGTGGCAGAACTATGAGGCTATGCTTCCAGCTGGCCAGATTCCTACCTGGAAGGATTTCATTGAGGCTTTTCGTGAGCATCACATTCCCCAGGCCCTCCTTGATCGCAAGAGAGAAGAGTTCTGTAGTTTCACCCAGAGTAAGATGGCTGTTGATGCTTACAGCCGAGAGTTTGAGAATCTCACCCGCTATGCCACAGAAGAGGTGTCCACGGACGCCAAGAAGCAAGCTAGGTTCCGGAAGGGTCTCAACCCCAAGTTGCGTCATGATCTCCACCTGCATCATTGTGATACATTCCAAGCTCTTGTGAACAAGGCCATCAATGCAGAGACAGCTCAGCTCACTTACGAGGAGTCTCGTAAGCACACCCATGATTTGGGATCCTCCTCTGGCTCTAGTTCCCAGAAGCGTCGGATTTGGGTTCCAAACTCCGCTCTTCCTCCCGGATATCCACCAAGGCCATCTCATGTGGTGCCTTCCCCAGCTCAGTCGTATGTTCCACCCAGGCCTACTGGTAGACCGCTTGTCAGTGCGGGTCCACGTCCAACTTCAGGGACTTGCTTCACATGTGGGAAGCCAGGACACTATGCACGTGACTGCTCTCAGACTAGTTATGCTCCACCCCCGGCTGAGAAGACTGTTGGTTGTGTTAAGCCATCAAGTAAGACGATCAAAGCCAAGCTAGTTCACACTAAACGTGGACGTGTGCATCACGTCTCAGCTAAAGACGCTCATGATGATCCGGATGTCGTTCTTGGTACCCTTCTTGTCAATTGCCATCCAGCATCGTTTTTGTTTGATACTGGAGCATCTCATTCTTTCATTTCTGAAGGCTATGCTCGTTTGCACGACATGTCATTTTGTGACATGCCAACACCGCTTGAAATCCAAACCCCAGGGTCTAGATGGCAAACTACCAGAATCAGCTATGGTAATGAAATCCTTGTTGATAGACTTGTATTCCTTGCATCACTTGTAGCCCTCAAGTCCTCAGATATTAACATCATCTTGGGTATGGACTGGATGACAGCTCATCATGCCAAGATTGATTGTTACACCAGATCTGTTCAGCTTACACACCCATCTGGCAAGATAGTCACTGTCT
This sequence comes from Triticum aestivum, assembly GCF_018294505.1. Taxonomy (NCBI): domain Eukaryota; kingdom Viridiplantae; phylum Streptophyta; class Magnoliopsida; order Poales; family Poaceae; genus Triticum; species Triticum aestivum. Next base: position 196,033,832 of record NC_057807.1, on the reverse strand, counting down.
CCACCAGAGTTGCAAAGCGTCAGCTCTATTCTCTTAATGCCAGCCCTCTTCCAGACCTTGAAGACATCCCGGTAGTCCGTGACTTTCCAGATGTCTTTCCAGAGGAACTGCCAGGTGTTCCACCTGACAGAGATGTAGAGTTCGTCATAGATCTTATCCCAGGAACAGCTCCAATCTCTAGGAGATCTTATGCGTACGTGTAATGTGTACTGCTATGTGTGGGATCTGACTATCTAGTTGTTTATCCTTAGTAGCCTCTCTTACCGGGAAATGTCTCCTAGTGCTTCCACTGAGCCATGGTAGCGTGCTACTGCTCCGAAACACTTAGGCTGGCTGGCATGTGTCCTTCCTCGTTCCTGTGTCTGTCCCTTCGGGGAAATGTCACGCGATGAATACCGGAGTCCTGTTAGCCCGCTACAGCCCGGTTCACCGGAGTCCTGTTAGCCCAGTGCTACAGCCTCGCTGATGACCGACACGCTCGATGCTGGGTCATGGATGCCTGTCCCTATAAGTTAGTGTCACTTCGGGTTTACGACTAGCCATGTCAGTCCGGGCTCCTTATCATATGGATGCTAGCGACACCATCATATACGTGTGCTAAAAGGCGCAAACGGTCCCGGGCAAAGGTAAGGCAACACCCGTGGGGATACCGTGCGTGAGGCCGCAAAGTGATATGAGGTGTTACATGCTAGATCGATGTGGCATTGAGTCGGAGTCCTGACACAAAATAAATAGAAGAAAATATTGCGATAGTATCATAGTATGCCATGCTGCGAGGGCGAGATGGGCCCTGCGACGCCTCATATGGTACGCCTCATACTGGACATCGTCCCAAGTCTCCTGGATACACCTTCTGCCAGTGATGAACATCAGTGTATAGCGGTAGTAGAAGGAGGCGCCTTGAGACATTCAAATCTCTATTTCTGTACATATCAACTAAAATTAAGCACCCCAGTTTGCAGAAACGCTTAAACATTAACAATGGGACTAGTTGATGAAACATACTTTAATAAAGAGAAGCACTTTCTTGATCTACATTGGAAATGAAATGATAGAGATGACACTCGCTCTATTTTAACTGTATTATTACTTCATTTTATCAGTGACACTAGGGTCGAGCAGGTGGCAAACGAGGTGTACCGTGCGTCGCAAGGATGGAGGCCGGGGGTGCTTAGACTGGGATGCTGAAGCTGGCTCTTTCAGTCACCAACATGGATAATTCAATTCATGGGACCTTTTGGTGCAGTTCACCTAAAATGAAGCAATGTCCCGTGAGCTAGCAGCTTCTTCTTCAAAAAAAATTAAGAAAAGGGCTCCAGCCCCGGTTCCATTTCCATCAGAAAACGAAACCCACAGAGCTTCTTCTTCATTAGTTGCAATAAAATTGAGCAACATCAAGGTTGGTTGTGAAGCTCTTGGAATGCTCAACTATAATTTGGATATCATTTGTGCAGTTCAACTAAGATCGAGCGTGAAATGTATATCTCTGTTTGCACAAAATAGGTGGAAAGGAGGGTGACTAACAAGTGATGAAACATGCATCAAATGAAAAGAAGCATGTTCCTTATCTGAATGGCAATCCTACAAGGACAGTAGAAATTTCTAAAGTAGTGGCATTGCTAGATATTAGTGTGGGCATTAGGATTAACTATGACAACTGTTAAATACGACATTACTTTGGGCACGGGAGAGTAGGTGGGACAGGACAGTTGCATTTCTAACGAAAAGAACCAACTTATCTTAATGGGAAATTTTAGCAGGACATCTAAAGAAGTGCCATTAATTCATATTACTGGAGGCATTACATTGAAAACAACATCGGTTTAATGTGTCCTTACTTTTAACAGTACGACTGCTATATTTTACCAGTGGCATTACATAAGAGTGGCTCGGGGCAACAAACATCAGGACAGGATATCTGGGTTGGTCCCATTTTTGTTCGGTATAGCCACCTTATACTGTGTGAGGCTAGCAAATCTAGTGCTGGACTTACTCTGTTGACTTGTCCCCCAGTCCCCACTTTCTTTCCTTTTTCAACCAATAGATCGGGTCTATATTGAGTTTGTACTGCGTTTCCCTTTATTTCCCTATTAGACCTAGAGACCAGTTGGATAGCCAGTCTTTGCTAGTTTTCGCCCCCATTATTTCCTCTTTCGACCAAGTCCTAGATTCAGGTAACAAATCCTCCCCACCCCCCACACCCTTTCTTCCTTGTTTGAACCAAGTAGTACTAGATCCGAGTGCATGAACTAGTTTTACCTCTTAAACATAAAAAAATAGGTGGTTTCGAACAGCCGATCGACCCTATCTACGAGGGGGCCTGAGAAATAGTAAAAGATACAAATGCAGCGACGTCAAGAGGTCGGGAAGTAGAGCAAGGCCGGTTTCGAAGGAAGTTATACCTGATGGTTGCCGGGATGTCGCTAGGTGGGTGGCGGGAGGCCGGATCTGCCCACACTATGGTAGCGAGAAAGAAGGGGTCAGAGGCCCTCCCTCGCCAGCGGTGCTTGGGAGAGAACAGCAAGGCAGGCTGATCGGGACGCGCCTAGCAGTGGGTAAGAGCTGTCGCCGAGGACGACCGTGTGAATGTTGCACCTTCTCACCTTCCCCGGCGGAGAGGATCCAGCTGGATCTGTGACCAGCGGTGAGCAGAGAGAGAGAGAGAGTGTGGCCACCGCTGTTGTGTTTAGATCTGGAGAGGCCGAGACAGTGTGAAGAGAGCAACACTAGCAAGCAAGCGCGGAGGCTCCTGCCTATATAGTGGAGTAGTACTAGTTTTCTTTTGTCAACCGGAGCCGGCTTGACCTCGTCAATGACTGTCGAGAAGTCTTCATGCACGTGGCCCGGAGGCGCAGTTGTCGTCATTTTGATCTGAAGCGCCGGATTATAACATATAACACGAAAAAATGCCACATGACAAGAAATCATAACCTCACTACCCAAAGGAGACAACATGAATCCCGACGGACAAACTAGACGAGGAACAAAGCTCAAATTAAAGATAAACTCGTAGAAAAGGGGTCCGTCGATAGATGTCCTAATTAACATAGCCGGCTTGACCTAGATGGCAGCCGAGTAGTCACTATTTGTGCATGTGCCCCCAATGACTAGCCCAACTCAGTTGTCGCTGTTTAACCCTTGCAGTGATCCGAAGCACATGACACCTAATTTTGCGAGACGGCAAGAAACCTTTCTTTAGATTTCTCACCACAACGACAGCCATGTACAACACAGCCTGCACGATATGTAGACGATAGCCAATCCAGGCGTGTTTGCTGGAGTCTGGTCACATGCATGGATGAACTGATCTTCTATGTCTTGCAGGGATCATCCAGGCACCAATGTAGTACAACTCTTCTCTAGTACTATCACTCGTCTCCCTCTTCTATTAAGTCACCCGACTTGCGGTGCCGGGGAGTGTGCCTATGGTCGATTCTCAATTGTCGTCCCACATGTGTGTGCGAATGCAATATGACGCGCGTTCCATTTGGAGAGCAGCGTGCCAGACCGACCGACCATCTGGGGTGTGACGCGAACGCGATGGGTGTGCTGTATACTCCGTACATGTGTACCGCCGTTTTCTAGACGCTTTGCTCCATGGCACGGGCGCAATCCATGGATACAAAATTAGTATAATGTATACTATTTAAAAGTCGAGGGTGGGGCTTTTCCTGCGCGGTAGGCGGCGGGGCAGTTCCGCCTAGTCGGTTCGACAGAGACGCGAGAAGACGAGGGAGTAGGCTGCTGCAAATGTAGGGCTGTGTGATTTGACAGCGAGTTACTGCTGGACAGGTGGGGCCTCGTGATTTGACTTGCCATTATCATTTTAACTGCAGCGCTACGACCGGCGTGAGTCTTCCAATTCCTGACCACCACCATACAGGTGCCTCTCCCAATGCTCCACCATGTAGTAGAGGCTGGCTCTTGCATGAGAGCCCACTTCTCCACTTTTTCCTTGCCTCTCTTTCCTCCACATATGCAAAAATGCCATGTAAAGCGCACTATTGTACCCCCTCCTTCCATCTATATAGGGCCTAATGCGTTTTTCGAGGCTAACTTTGACCAAATATTAGAGCAATAATATATGACATGCAACTTACACAAAGCACATCGTTAAATTCATGTATGAAAGGAGCTTTCAATGATATAACTTTCACATTGTGCATGTCGTGTACTATTAATCTTGTCAATAGTCAAAGGCGGTCTTAAAAACACATTAGGCCCTATATAGATGGAAGGAGGGAGTACTTACTTGCTCCTACAGGTGCTTAAGCTTGCCACATAGGCATAAAGTCTGATGTGGCAAGTTAATCAAGAAGAGAGAGACTAGTTTGGTGACCCAAGGAAGAAACAGTGCTAAGCGCGTGTACCTAGGTTAAAAGACAATTTTGAGTCTATAGCTAATTAAATGCAGCAAACTTAGCAACACCATTTCATTGGAAGAGGTCACTCCTTGGCAAATGCAATAAATACTAGTACTCCCTGTGTCCCATAATATAAGAACATTTTTGGCACTACACTAGTGTCAAAATGTTCTTATATTATGGGACGGAGGGAGTACGAAGAAAGAGATAGAGAGAGGTAAAAAATACACTTATAGCCAACCTTATAGCCAAAACCTTGTTGTAGTATGAGTGACTAAGTGATGACTATGTATGACATGCCAACATCAGATAGCCTAATGCACCGTGTTAAATCTCCAAGGGCGTGACCGCGCGAGCGACGCGACGGTCGTGGTAGGCGCGACCATGATACGGGCTGCTGGCAGCCCTTGGATCTGAGATCAAACGGTCGCATGCTAACTTGCTGAAAATTTGCAGAATAACCCTCCAGGATAGGATATTCACCCATAGGTCTAGAATCACGGCATGCAACCGTTCGATCTCAGATCCAAGGGCTCTCGGAAGCCCATATCATGGGAGAATGGAAAGCCACTACCCTGCCATTCGCACGCTGGCAGTTCGCTCCTACTCGTCCCCGCACGTCCTTTAATACTACGACGGTTCGCTCCTAGTCGTCCCGTCCATTCACATTACAACAGTTCCACTAATCCTAACCCTCCTCCCGAATCCATGGCATCCCAAATCTCCCCGATCGGCAGTGAGTACAAGGTTAGAACCATCATCGGCGATGAGTTCGACGTCATCTACACCCGTTCTTCCGCGACGGTGAAAGGATGCCTTTCTCGCTTCAGACGCATGTTCGAAGACTCAGATGATGAGTGGGTCGCTGGGCTAGATGTTGAGTACACCACAGTCCTGGGACGAGAGAAGGATCTAAGGGACGAAGAGAGGAAGATGCCCATCGTGATCCAGGTTTGCGTGCATAACTTATGCTTTGTCTACCACATATGCCATGCCGACGTTGAGTGCCAGGATTTTAAGGACTTCCTCGAGAGCAACCTAGTCAAATTTGTTACTGTAGAATTTGGTAACGACAAAGAAGTCCTGCGTCGGATAGGCCTTGTTGTAGGCAACACCTTCGACCTCCAAAAGAATCGGCTGGTGTCCTCTCGTGTCACATCCCTAGTTCTGGTATGCACTAGGTGAGCATCATGTTTAAATTTCTGGAACTTGAATTGAGGAATTTTGAAAGCCTCAGAATTTAAATAAAAGTAGGGCAAAAAAACCCTAAAATCTCATTCATTGTTTCCAAAATGCTCTTCATAGATGTTTAATATTTTTGGCAAGGGTTTTGATCCAAACCAAAAATAATGAACATTTTAAAAGGATTTATTTTTGGGACTTTGAATTTAAATTAATAGCTATTTGAATTTGAATTATATTCATACAATTGGAATATAATTTCAAATACCCCTGATATGTTTTATGAGCTTTTGGAAAAGTCCATATAGGAAAATAAAAATATTCAGAGGAGTTTTTGACATTGTTTGAATTTGTTTAAATTCAAAACAATGGCAAAAGATATTAATAAAAGAAAACAGAACAATAAAATAGAGCAACCTTACATGTTACTTACCTGGCCCAGGAGAGAAGCCAGCCCACCAGGCCCATGCGCCAGTCATCCTCAACCTCGTGCCAGTGGGCACGAGGGCGTGTGGCCACCGCGCGCTGGCACGCGCCCGAGCCACCTCCTGCGTCCGCCGCTTCTGGAGCCAGCCCCGAGTGCCACGCACTCCCCCTCGCCCCCCAGACTCCTCTCACTCTCCACCGTCCTCACCCTCTCCCCTAGATCTCTCTCTCTCTCTCACTCACCGAACGAGTTCGTCGACGCCGTTCACCACCACCGCGCCCACCGCCGTCGCATCTCTCCCCTGAGTTGTCCAGAAGAACCGCCTCGGTCCCCTCGTCCTCTCCACCGAGTTGTACGACGCCGGAGGCCCTAGAACACGGCCATCGCCGTCGTCTCCACCTCCGGCCGCCCGAGATCGTCGCCGCTGTTCTACCCACGCTGGACCTTCCCCGAGCTCGCCGACGCCTCCTCCGGATCCGCTGTGAGCCCCGCCTCCGTTTCCCTCTCTCCGTTTTCTCATTCGCGCGCCGTAGCCGTGCTAACCACCGGACCCGAGCGTCCGCGCCGCCGTGGATCCTCACCGTCGTGGCCAGAGCCACCGCAGCTCGCGCCCGTGCATGTTATCGCGCTCACGAGCCTCCCAGAAGACCAAAGATGCCGCCCACAGTTCCTGCCGTGCACTGCAGCACCCCGCGCGCACCTGGACGTGCTCCGGCCGCCACGGCCGAGCTACTCGCTGTCGCCTCCGGCCACCCCAGGCCCAGCTGGTTCCACCACCCGACGCGCGCTGGTCTGGGCTCTCGAATGAGGCCAACCCCGCTGCGATCGGGGCACCACAGCCCGTTCCCGAGTGCCCCGCTTCGTCTGCTGCCGCCGGCGGCTAAATGCCGGTGGGTTTGACCCACTTTGACCACGGCGGGACCCCCCCCTGTGTCCATGACATGTGGGGCCGGCCTTTGACTGAATTAGTGTAGGATTTTAATTAGTGCTAATTGCCCCTGTTAGTTTAGGTGTTAGATTAGTTAACACTAATTAATTTAGTTAATTAATTAAGCCACTGACATGTGCGCCCAGCCCTGCTGACATTTTCGTTAGTATTAGTTTAACCCTAATCAACTCAGTTAACCAACTGAGTCACTGACCAGTGGGCCCCACTGGTCAGGTTTGACCCGAGTCAACCCTGTTGACTGCTGACATCACGGTGACATCACCCTGACGCAATAATGCATTTTCTAGATTTAAGTTAATTCAGGAAATTCCAGAAAAGGCTTAAACTTGTAAAAAATCATAGAAATTCAACCGTAACTCCAAATGAAATAATTTATATATGAAAAATGATCAGAAAAATCCAATCTATCCATCTGTACCATTTTTATGCATGTTAGAAAAACTTATGTCTACTGTTTAGGACAATTCAACTAAATGGCATTTAAGAAATCACATATGGAGTTTGAATTTGAACCTAGGGTTCAAACCAACTCCATTTAACTTGCTGCTAGTTGCATTAGCTCAAACCATAGCATATTGACATGTCATGATCATGCATCATATTGAGCATTGCATTGATTGTGTTTCCTTCTGTGATGCCGGTATTTGTCCCCTCTCGATAGACGTGATACCGACGATGAGATCGATGACACCGATGAAGAGCTATATCTTCTTCAGAAGTGCCAGGCAAGCAAAACCCCCTTGTTCATTCCCGATACAATCCCACTCTCTCGCTCCTGCTCTCTTTTACTGCATTAGGACAACAACGACATATTTGTTACTTGCTGCGGTAGCTGAACCCCTTATCCTCTGCATGACCTATCATTGCCACAGTAAATAGATGAAACCCACTAGCATGAGTAGGAGTTGTTTGAGCCCTGATGTGCCTACTCATTCATGCTTGTTTGTCATGCCTGCTATTGCTTAGAGTTGTGTCAGGTCTGATTCATCAGGGATGAATTAGAATGTGGTGAACATGTCCTATTGTTGAGAGCTAAGCGTGTGAACACGATTTGGTAAAGGTAGCGGTGAGAGGCCATGTAGGAGTACATGGTGGATTGTCTCATTGCAGCCGTCCTCAGGAACTGAGTTCTGTGTTTGTGATCCATGAATAGTTACTACCACTCATTGGGATCCTTAATTGACCCTCTCGGCTTCTTAATCACCCTTGTTCTCTGTCCAGGAGTTGCAATTGGTTTCTGGTGTTTGTAGGTAGTGCTAGTAGTCTACCAAGTGGCACCCAGTACAGGTGGGCTTGGGACAGACTAGGTGCAGTGGCACGGTGTACCAAGTGGCACCCGGATGGTGGGCTTGGGAACCCTGCTCACATCGTTTGGGGCCGTGAGCGACACCCCGTCCGGATCTCCTTGCGGATGGAACCCGAATAGGCGATAAACCTGGACGAGCGACTTGAGTGTTTAGGTAGGCCGTGGCCGACACCCTCGCCGGGCTTCCGCTTGAAGGTTGCCGAGATACATGACATGTACATGGCGGTAAGTGGCGAGAGCGTTGTGAAGAAGTACACCCCTACAGGGTTAACATCATCTATTCGAATAGCCGTGTCCGCGGAAAAGGACTTCTGGGTTGCCTGTATAGTTCATAGACAAGTGAAAGTGGATACTCTAAAATACGCAAGATAAGCGTGAGTGCTATGGATGGCGTTCTCGTAGGAAGACAGGAGCGGATCCATAGTGGTGTATTGGTTTGGTGAATATGTGGACTCGTGTGAGCCACCTCAAAGAGTTACTTGCAGTCGTAGTTCAGGTTAGCCACCGAGTCAAAGCTGGCTTGCTGCAGTCCAACTCCACCATCCCCTTTGTTGATAATGATGCATATGTAGTTAGTTCTGATGTAAGTCTTGTTGGGTACATTTGTACTCACGTTTGCCTATTTTAAGTTTTTGCAGAGAGACTTCAGTCTCGCTAGTAGTTCCGCTTGGACTTCGACGTTTAGCTTGTTACCTCAGCTATGATCTTGTGCCCTCGGCAGGATCTAGTAGATAGTCAGGCTTCTCAGCCTTTTTCTTTTCTAGATGTCTGTACTCAGACATGTTAAGCTTCCGCATGTCCTTTGACTTGTATGCTCTGGTTGTTGGGTCATGAGACCCATGTTTGTAATATCTCGCTCCTTGGAGCCTATTGAATAAAATACTTGAGTCGTAGATTCATGTTGTGATGCCATGTTGTATTTGCACATATCGAGCATATTGTGTGTATGTTATTGAAATGCTTGGTATGTGTGGGATCTGACTATCTAGTTGTTTATCCTTAGTAGCCCCTCTTACCGGGAAATGTCTCCTAGTGTTTCCACCGAGCCATGGTAGCTTGCTACTGCTCCGGAACACTTAGGTTGGCCGTCATGTGTCCTTCTTCGTTCCTGTGTCTGTCCCTTTGGGGAAATGTCACGCGATGAATTCCGGAGTCTTGTTAGCCGCTACAGCCCGGTTCACCGGAGTCCTGCTAGCCCAGTGCTACAGCCTGGATTCACTCGCTGATGACCGACACGTTCGATGCTGGGTCATGGATGCCTGTCCCTGTAAGTTTGTGCCACTTTGGGTTTACGACTAGCCATGTCAGCCCGGGCTCCTTATCATATGGATGCTAGCGACACTATCATATACATGTGCCAAAAGGCGCAAATGGTCCCGGAAAAAGGTAAGGCGACACCCGTGGGAATACCGTGCCTGAGGCCGCAAAGTGATATGAGGTGTTACATGCTAGATCGATGTGGCATTGAGTCGGGGTCCTGACAGCTTTGGTATCAGAGCCTGGCTGCCTGTAGGATTACCAAGCCAAACTGGTCGAAGTTGAGTCTAGAAATTCTTTAGTTATATAAGGGAATTGATTATGGTTGGGAACGTAAGGCTCTTTTTACTCCTTATACCTTATGCCCTTCTGATCTGAGTCACCCTCTTCTTCTCTACGGGGTTAAGGAACTAGGATTTCTCTTCTTTCTATCAGGATCACGTGTTACTAATCCGTAGACTTATAGGATTGTTGGTTTCAAGCCTCAGTTAAGTTCCTACTACTTCCGTATGTTAATTGTTGATCTCGAAACCTTGATATTGTGCTTCTGAGTGGCGATGCCACCATTTTTGTAGCATGTCTCCAATCTTTTTGAGCAAGTACAGCCGTTATGCTGTCCGAGTCATCCCAAGTTTCTAAACAATCTGAGGCACATGCAAATCCTTTCCCGCTGGTCTTTATGTTCCTTTGGGCCAGGTTAATCAGACTAATTGCTGGGTTGAGGTATTCTATTGCCTCAACATATATGTTGGAATTATTATTATGACCCTAGGTGTCCTAGGGGATCATCTAGTAATCTAGCCATGATTTGTGTTCCCCGTGTGATGAATCTGGCCACCATTCTCGAAAGCATCCCGTGATGCCATTTAGTTAGTAGGTATTCTACTCTTGGGTTCTTGAACCCGAGATTCACCCTTCTTACCTCATGTTGATAGTGTTTGCTAGTTCCTTTAGGATATTAGTAACCTTTGCATTAGTCCTCGAGGTCCGTGGTATTTTCCTTCTTCCAAATACTATGAACCACTTATGGCAGTAGTTTGTTGGATCAAAAGATCATAACAGGAGTGCTCTTGAAGAGTTCCCCATTCTATATTGTGACTCTGCCAGTCCTACCTTCTCTGCATGGGTTATCTGGAAGAAACCTGTTGAACTTGGTTCGACATACTAATCTATGCGTCCACAACTCAGAAAAACATATGTTCCTTTGAGTTGTCCCTCTTTGGTTGTCTACTGACCTTCGTCTATCAATTGATAGTCAAGAGTATGCATGCGTTCGTTTATTGATGCCTATTACTCTTGTGGTCCGTCAATCCATTCTATTCTGGAATGACTAGGAGAAACAAACTCCAGAACCTAATCCATATCCAGGGTTGGGTCAAAGAAGTTGTGCTCCACAGATCAAATTGCTAATCCAGCTTTTGCTCTGCTCTACCTTGGAGTATTATTATCTTTATATTAAGAATATCATGGGAATTACACACCATCCTATGAACTCTTGGTACAGTAATACTTCTTGCCATCATTGTTCATTCCTCGGTTTCCGTGTTATTGTAACCGGAATGCCGACAAGTGAATCATGGTGTGTGAAATCAATACTGCTAGCAACTCTGTTGCTTGGTAGTTAAATGGATGATAACCTCATTCTTAGCGTGTTGATTATTGAATCATCACCCTAAGACTGATTGTGCTACCTAGTCCCTATTTCTGGTGCACTCCTCGACCAATGAGTTAGGATTGTGTCAATCCCTCGCTTCTTTGATCATATCATCTTGCCCTGAAAAGCAAGATTGTTCTCGAGCTTAGTAGCATATCGATGGTTCGTGATTTTCTGATTATCCTCTTGGAAGTATTACCAGGTTGTCACCTGACCGCTATGTTGAGTTCGTGATCAAGTTGGTTTCCAATAAACTGCTCCTTCCCAAGAATCCGTGTTGGATACCCCTGAGCTAGTTGGTTAAGCCAGACAACAACTTGGAGAGTTGGAGGATAAAAGCCTGCCTGGCTTAGTTCATTTTAAGGGATATCTTTTTGTGTGTGTTGAAGAAAGATGATATCTTCATCAATTGATCCTTGAGACCAGTTGCTGGAGCTATTGTCTTGCCAAAACTTTGATTTGAGTGTGGGCTATTCTCAAATCAAATCAGAACCAACGATGTTCGTAATGTTGTCTTACTCGTGGATTTTCCTAGAGCATACACCATTACATCCTTTGGTCTGACCAATGCTATCACCGTGTTCACACAATTGTGGAACTCCAATTATATGGAAACCTTGATGAATTGTTGTTGAGCTCATCGACAACATCCTGATCTCCTCCATGATTTTGTTGAACATTAAAGCTAGTGTTGGAAACTTGTGTAAGCATTTTCTTCATGCCCCGTTCATGAAGGATATGTTTGGATGAAAGAAGTGACTTTCTTTAATTCACGTGCACTTGATGTAAGTTGTCGACGTGGATCCGAGAAAGATTGTTTTTGCTTCCTCTGGAATCGTCCCAAGTTAGTCACGCCTATATGCGAAGTACTCTATGGTTTCATAGGTTGGCCGCCTCCATTCCATATGTGTTTCCTAGCACACCAAGCCACTGATTGGTTTGTTCAAGGACAAGAAAGTACCTTCATAAGAGCTAATCATGACTTATGTTAGGACTTCATTATCCTCGATGATGGTTCCCCACCGGAACTCGGTAGTGTTTTATTGCAAGACTACCATGGGATCATGTTTGTCTGGGACAGCGTGCTCACATGTTTGTAGCAGAACCAGCTCATGTCTTGGAGCTTACTACCGTAGTTCATTCCCCGAGAATCTCACGACGCCGTCTCGTCGATTTGTGTTGTAAACTTTCATTTTTCTTTCTAGACTTGATAAGTCTGGAATATTCTGACACTATCCAGATCTGAATCTTAGGCAGATGTGATGGTTGGAACATTTCCCAAGAACTATAATATTGGTCTCGCGATAACCGGTAAAGTGGATGTCGTGGCCAACACACCCAGCCGAAAGACCTCCTGTTGTAGTATCTTGATTTGAGGAAGTTGGCCACCTCCCCATAAGGATTTCGTAGGGTTTTACTCCAATAAGTTACTCCTTATGGATTCTTGAGCTCCCGAAGTCCGACCTTTTACTTGATGTTCTAGTTATCAAACCATATCTATGAATGGGATACACTAGCACATCAAGGAGAACATTAGAAGCGGAGTGCTAAATGTCTCTTGGTCGATCATCCAGATTTTGGTTCCTTGGCCTCGCTAAGATGAAATCTGAGAAGGTGTTATCTTCCTTTGCATCTGCATCGTCCATCAGTATTCATCGTGGTAGTACGTTGTGTTGCCAGGATCCTTGACACAGATGTTGGTAAAACTATGATGAATATGGAAATGCTCAAGTTCTTGAGAGCACGCACAAGCGCTAGGTGTTATCATCGGCACTAACTAGGATTGCTCTCAGTTTCCTCGGTTATGCTATAACTTTTCAAATAGTGGACTCACTCTCTATTGTTGAGCTTCTCCCTAGCTACTAAAATCATTCCTTGTGTTGTCTTCAACAAGGTAATCCACATCATCCATTCTAGTCTGAGTATGTCATTCTACCGGACTCCTTCAAATGATCGATTGTGATTTGCCTTAGGCTGGTATAAAGAGTTTCAATGATCTCTAAATCAAAGGTAATTCTTTTTGCCACTTAAGGGATGATCCTATGAGTCACCTTCTCTAAGATGTCTCATTATGGTATCATGGCAATTCAACTCCTCGCTGCGATGACAACTATTCACCACCCTCTCAAGTGTGAAATTGTAGACTATCTAGTGAACCTCCATCATCTGTTTCACTCCATTCCCTTTGGATATGTACCTCGTGTCTCAGCTCTAGGGATGTTGCTATGTCTCACTCCGTGAGTTAATCCTGAGTTGTTCGATCTTCGAGAAGATTGATCCCTCTAGAGTTTTTCCTTTCCTCCTGTTGTCATGTTGGTTGAAGTTCTCGGTACAAGACCTCGAGACAATGATGGTGATCGAGTCAACATTCTTTGAAGTGCCACCTGGATCGTGAAGATTATGTTGGCTTGCGATTCCCCTTCATCTTACCCTACGCTTGAATCTCGGGACGAGATTCTTGTTTAGTAGGGGTGAGCTGTCACATCCGTAGTTCTGGTATGCACTAGGTGAGCATCATGTTTAAATTTCTGAAACTTGAATTGAGGAATTTTGAAAGCCTCAAAATTTAAATAAAAGTAGGGCAAAAAAACCTAAAATCTCATTCATTGTTTCCAAAATTCTCTTCATAGATGTTTAATATTTTTGGCAAGGGTTTTGATCCAAACCAAAAATAATGAACATTTTAAAAGGATTTATTTTTGGGACTTTGAATTTAAATTAATAGCTATTTGAATTTGAATTATATTCATACAATTGGAATATAATTTCAAATACCCCTGATATGTTTTATGAGCTTTTGGAAAAGTCCATATAGCAAAATAAAAATATTCAGAGGAGTTTTTGACATTGTTTGAATTTGTTTAAATTCAAAACAATGGCAAAAGATATTAATAAAAGAAAACAGAACAATAAAACAGAGCAACCTTACCTGTTACTTACCTGGCCCAGGAGAGAAGCCAGCCCACCAGGCCCATGCGCCAGTCATCCTCAACCTCGTGCCAGTGGGCACGAGGGCGTGTGCCACCGCGCGCCGGCACGCGCCTGAGCCACCTCCTGCTTTCGCCGCTGCTGGAGCCTGCCCCGAGTGCCACGCACTCCCCCTCGCCCCCCAGACTCCTCTCACTCTCCCCCGTCCTCACCCTCTCTCCTGGATCTCTCTCTCTCTCACTCACCGAACAGGTTCGTCGACGCCGTTCACCACCACCGTGCCCACCACCGTCGCATCTCTCCCCTGAGTTGTCCAAAAGAACCGCCTCGGCCCCTCGTCCTCTCCACCGAGATGTACGACGCCGGAGGCCCTAGAACGCGGCCATCGCCGTCGTCTCCACCTCCGGCCGCCCGAGATCGTCGCCGCCGTTCTGCCCACGCTGGACCTTCCTCGAGCTCGCTGACGCCTCCTCCGGATCCGCTGTGAGCCCCGCCTCCGTTTCCCTCTCTCCGTTTTCTCATTCGCGCGCCGTAGCCGTGCTAACCACCGGACCCGAGCGGCCGCGCCACCGTGGATCCTCACTGTCACGGCCAGAGCCACCGCAGCTCGCGCCCGTGCATGTTATCGTGCTCACGAGCCTCCCAGAAGACCAAAGCTGCCGCCCGCAGTTCTTGCCGTGCACTGCAGCACCCCGCGCGCACCTGGCCATGCTCCGGCCGCCACGGTCGAGCTCCTCGCTGTTGCCTCCGGCCACCCCAGGCCCAGCTGGTTCCACCATCCGACGCGTGCTGGTCTGGGCTCTCAAATGAGTCCAACCCCGCTGCGAACGGGGCACCACAGCCCGTTCCCGAGTGCCCCGCCGCGTCTGTTGCCGCCGGCGGCTAAACGCCGGTGGGTTTGACCCACTTTGACCACGGCGGGACCCCCCCTGTGTCCATGACATGTGGGGTCGGCCTTTGACTGAATTAGTGTAGGATTTTAATTAGTGCTAATTGCCCCTATTAGTTTAGGTGTTAGATTAGTTAACACTAATTAATTTAGTTAATTAATTAAGCCACTGACATGTGGGCCCAGCCCTGCTGACATTTTCGTTAGTATTAGTTTAACCCTAATCAACTCAGTTAACCAACTGAGTCACTGACCAGTGGGCCCCACTGGTCAGGTTTGACCCGAGTCAACCCTGTTGACTGCTGACATCACGGTGACGTCACCCTGACGCAATAATGCATTTTCTGGATTTAAGTTAATTCAGGAAATTCCAGAAAAAGGCTTAAACTTGTAAAAATCATAGAAATTCAACCGTAACTCCAAATGAAATAATTTATATATGAAAAATGATCAGAAAAATCCAATCTATCCATTTGTACCATTTTCATGCATGTTAGAACAACTTATGTCTACTGTTTAGGACAATTCAACTAAATGGCATTTAAGAAATCACATATGGAGTTTGAATTTGAACCTAGGGTTCAAACCAACTCCATTTAACTTGCTACTAGTTTCATTAGCTCAAACCACAGCATATTGACATGTCATGATCATGCATCATATTGAGCATTGCATTGATTGTGTTTCCTTCTGTGATGCCGGTATTTGTCCCCTCTCGATAGACGTGATACCGACGATGAGATCGATGACACCGATGAAGAGCTATATCTTCTTCAGAAGTGCCAGGAAAGCAAAACCCCCTTGTTCATTCCCGATACAATCCCACTCTCTCGCTCCTGCTCTCTTTTACTGCATTAGGACAACAACGACATATTTGTTACTTGCTGTGGTAGTTGAACCCCTTATCCTCTGCATGACTTGTCATTGCCACAGTAAATAGATGAAACCCACTAGCATGAGTAGGAGTTGTTTGAGCCCTGATGTGCCTACTCATTCATGCTTGTTTGTCATGCCTGCTATTGCTTAGAGTTGTGTCAGGTCTGATTCATCAGGGATGAATTGGAATGTGGTGAACATGTCCTATTGTGAGAGCTAAGCGTGTGAACACGATTTGGTAAAGGTAGCGGTGAGAGGCCATGTAGGAGTACATGGTGGGTTGTCTCATTGCAGCCGTCCTCAGGAACTGAGTTCTGTGTTTGTGATCCATGAACAGTTACTACCACTCATTGGGATCCTTAATTGACCCTCTCGGCTTCTTAATCACCCTTGTTCTCTGTCTAGGAGTTGCAATTAGTTTCTGGTGTTTGTAGGTAGTGCTAGTAGTCTACCAAGTGGCACCCGGTATAGGTGGGCTTGGGACAGACTAGGTGCAGTGGCACGGTGTACCAAGTGGCACCTGGATGGTGGGCTTGGGAACCCTGCTCACATCGTTTGGGGCCGTGAGCGACACCCCGTCCGGATCTCCTTGCGGATGGAACCCGAATAGGCGATAAACCTGGACGAGCGACTTGAGTGTTTAGGTAGGCCGTGGCCGACACCCTCGCCGGGCTTCCGCTTGAAGGTTGCCGAGATACATGACGTGTACATGGCGGTAAGTGGCGAGAGCGTTGTGAAGAAGTACACCCCTGCAGGGTTAACATCATCTATTCGAATAGCCGTGTCCGCGGAAAAGGACTTCTGGGTTGCCTGTACAGTTCATAGACAAGTGAAAGTGGATACTCTAAAATACGCAAGATAACCGTGAGTGCTATGGATGGCGTTCTCGTAGGGAGACGGGAGGAGATCCATAGTGGTGTATTGGTTTGGTGAATATGTGGACTCGTGTGTGCCACCTCAAAGAGTTACTTGCAGTCATAGTTCAGGTTAGCCATCGAGTCAAAGCTGGCTTGCTGCAGTCAAACTCCACCATCCCCTTTGTTGATAATGATGCATATGTAGTTAGTTCTGATGTAAGTCTTGCTGGGTACATTTGTACTCACGTTTGCCTATTTTATGTTTTTGCAGAGAGACTTCTGTCTCGCTAGTAGTTCCGCTTGGACTTCGACGTTTAGCTTGTTACCTCAGCTACGATCTTGTGCCCTCGGCAGGATCTAGTAGATAGTCAGGCTTCTCAGCCTTTTTCTTTTCTAGATGTCTGTACTCAGACATGTTAAGCTTCCGCATGTGCTTTGACTAGTATGCTCTGGTTGTTGGGTCATGAGACCCATGTTTGTAATATCTCGCTCCTCGGAGCCTATTGAATAAAATACTTGAGTCGTAGAGTCATGTTGTGATGCCATGTTGTATTTGCACATATCGAGCATATTGTGTGTATGTTATTGAAATGCTTGGTATGTGTGGGATCTGACTATCTAGTTGTTTATCCTTAGTAGCCCCTCTTACCGGGAAATGTCTCCTAGTGTTTCCACCGAGCCATGGTAGCTTGCTACTGCTCCGGAACACTTAGGCTGGCCGTCATGTGTCCTTCTTCGTTCCTGTGTCTGTCCCTTCGGGGAAATGTCACGTGATGAATACCGGAGTCATGTTAGCCGCTACAGCCCGGTTCACCAGAGTCCTGCTAGCCCGGTGCTACAGCCTGGATTCACTCGCTGATGACCGACACATTCGATGCTGGGTCATGGATGCCTGTCCCTGTAAGTTTGTGCCACTTTGGGTTTACGACTAGCCATGTCAGCCCGGGCTCCTTATCATATGGATGCTAGCGACACTATCATATACGTGTGCCAAAAGGCGCAAACAGTCCCGGAAAAAGGTAAGGCGACACCCATGGGAATACCGTGCGTGAGGCCGCAAAGTGATATGAGGTGTTACATGCTAGATCGATGTGGCATTGAGTCGGGGTCCTGACATCTCGTCAGCCTTCAATGCTGACCCTGGCAGGAGCCATGGTTCATCCTTCGTATGGTAAACTGGAGAAACCTCATTACATGTTTCATCGTCATGCATGGCAGCGGAATGTACTAGATATAGACCACATCCACTACGATGCAATGGATGGCTACCTTTGTTTCAATATCTACAAGGGTTGGATGAAGAGCAACAGCCAAGTTGGCGGTTCAAGCAAAGAAGTATCAGCCAAGAGGAAGAGGGACAAGGACGAAGTCGAGCACGTGGACGAGGACTCCGAGTAAGGTGAGAGTGTCGTTGCTCATGGTGGTTCTAATGAGTGTCTACCGGAATAGTTGCAAAGTTTAATTTCAGGTGTGCTTAATTTAATTTGAGAGGTGTGTCGTGTTGAGCCCCCAGCAGAACTATGTCATGTTTCTTCTTGTTACTTTAACTCTTCAGTACGTACATACTGGTATTTCTTACATTTCATCTTTTAGTTGGTATAGTACTACCACTCGTTTCTTCACATTATATATGTACAATATATATGGCCAACATCATATAGCCAGCAGTTTAGTTGTCAAAGAATTTCAGGGTGCTTAGTTTTGTCAAAGAATTCCAGGGTGCTTAGTTTTATTTGAGGGGTGGGTTGTGCTGACACCATTATTGTGACTAGCCTTTTTAATAGTACTATATGCATAATTTGGCGACGAGCGCTCTCTATATGTACCACCATTTTTTTAATTTCAAGTTTTGCTCCATGGCGCAATCCATCGATACTACTGTTGTACAAAAGTATACATTTTTAAAAGGCTAGAGGGCGGGGCAGTCTAGCTTGGTCGGTTTCACGAGAGGCGAGGGCCTTTGTGATTTGACGGCTCATTACTGCTGGAAGGCGGGGCCTTGTGATTTGACTGCTCGTATAAATGCGCCGACGGCCTGATCGAGGAGGAGCAAAGAACCATGCGGTATACTCAAGTTTTCCACTAGAGTAGTACTACGACGGAGGAGCACGAAACACGGCAGCCCAGTGCCATATGGCGATAAAAAATGATCTAATTTGCTAGTCATCTCATTGTTAGCATTGTTCTATTCATTCCCTCAAAAAACAGTGTTCTATTCATGCCTCGCAGAGAACGTGACACGCGCGGCGAAACACCCGAAGCAAAAGATGAAACACAGCAGCAAAAGAAGAAGGAAGATTATCACCCCCAAATGATCTAATTCGCGGCGGAGTCGTAACTGCTTCTTCATCGCCTCCACGACCTCCATCTCCTTACACGTCTCCTCCACCATCTTCTTCATTCTATCCATGACGCGGGATTTCTCGACGCGAGCCTTCATCATCTGTTCCACGGCCGCATTATGTACCTTGACAGCAGCCGAGTGCTCGATGCGGAGCTTCGCCAACTCCTCCTTCTGTTCCATGACGAGGGCCTGCAGTATCTTCATCGAGGAACTACTATTCTCATGCAGCTTCTTCCAGCCGGTGTTCTTCTCCTTCAACAGGTCGATCTCGTGGCATAGCTTCGCCTTGTTCTCCTGAAGTCGCAGGATTTCGCCGGTCGCCTTCTTCTCAAAGGCAATGCTCTTCTTCAGCAGCATCACCAAGCCGGCGGTCAACTCCCCCTGCTGACTGAGCTCAGCATGCATGTCGTCGAGGCTCTCCTTCAGCAACATCATCAAGCCTTGGATGAACTCCTTCTGCTTATTGAGGTTCTTATTGAGCTGATCGGGCATGCCGTCGAGGGATAACGACTCCAGCTCTGCCGGCTCGGCATGTTCGCCTCTGCGGCTAGGGCGCTCCTGGGAGCCATCGCCTGCCCGTGAGAGATCTTTCGAGGTCTCTGCGTGGCGGCGAGCCCTCTCTTTTTTTCTGCAGCCTTGGTTGCCGCTCCCTTGTTACGAGTAGTTCTTGACCTAGAGCTCTGCTCACCGGCCATGGCAACAACGAACGAAGAAGAAGCACTTATGAGGAGGAAAGGTAGAGTACTTTTCGGTTAGGTAGTTCCCCTTTTTATAATCTAAGTACTAGCACTAGTACTAATACCTGCATAGTGGGAACACGTTCAAGTTTGGTACGTACTAGTAGGTGTGAGCATGCTTTCGAATGTGATGGGAACAAGGTAAAGATTAATTGATGTTTTTGGTTTCGAGGCCTGAAACGGCTCCTGATGAGTTTAGCGGAACATAAATTCAAGTACTACACTACTCCAATGCGTAAATATTATGTTACTGTCAAAAATTGGCACAAAATACGAAGGACACCAATGGAAGTACTACTACCTCCGTTTCAGTTTACAAGTCCTACACGTATACCTAGGTTGCCAATTTTATCACCCTAATATAAACTATATAATACAAAAATTATACCTTTTGAAAATAGAACATCTGAAGTTTATATTGGTATTTTTTGTGACATATGGCTTATATTAGGTTGGTCAAATTGACGACCTAGGAGTACGCGCACGCCCTGTGAACTGAGAGAGAGGGAGTACTAGCAACCCACGATTTAACTACTCACATGCGCGCAGTGGAGTAATAATGTCTTTCTTCCGCCCTCACGTCCACTCAATTTGCATGCGCTGTATTAATTGGCCATCAATGAAGTGAACGACTTTACACGCGTCAAATTATCAGATGGGGTGGATCTTGGTACAACATTGCGTCTGCCCGTGTACCCGCGTGTGCGTGCGAGGGAATGAGTGCGTGCGTGGCGTGCGTGCACATCTTCGCTTCGTGCATGTACTGCCAGTATGGCTCAGGGAGGACGAGTACATTCTTCTGAAACCAGCAGCACGTCACTGTGATCAATCCACGCAAGGAGGCCGCGACAACGCCTCCACATGTGCCACGTGGCTTCATGAACTATAAGAGAGACACTCTGTAGCGTGCCATTGGTATTCTAATTTACGTGTTTTGCACATACTCGAAGTACTAGTAAGGTACACGTGCATTGCACGCATCAGATTTTGCAACCAAATTATGAATAAATACCACACTATAGCATGTAAGCTTTGAGTCATATATGCCTGATGTAGCCCTTCGTTTAATTCTTATAGTCATCTCATTCAAAATCAATTAGAGGGTGCTTGGATACGTTTTGGTCCCATGACTAAAAGTAGTGAGATTAAAACATGCTAGCCTCACCCATGCTTGGATCCAAATACTAAGGAGACTAAAATCAAGTTAATGAGCATTTATTATCCTCCAGACCCTCCAATCCAAAACTTGCCCGTGTTAAAGGAGAGGATTTAAATGAGGAGAGAGAGGACTAATCCACATTTTAGTAGGGGTACCCCTGACCAAAAAATTTAGTCTCAAGACTAGTTTTAGCCCCTCTTTAGTCAGGGGTGCTTGGAACTTTAGTCTCTTAAAGAGACTATTTTTAGTCAGACTAAAATAAGTCCCTTGGATCCAAGCACCCTCTTAGTTTTTATAAAAAAACTAAGAACGCGGGAATAGGAAAAACATGGGATTATAGTGGAATGTCGTCTTGAATCCTACAGGATTGTATGAGTGTTTGATTGTGCATGGAAAAACGTAGAATTCTTTCAAAGAGGTTTGAGTGGATGGGATGTTTCCTATGAAATCTAGTGCAAATGAATCATATGGAAAAATTCCTATGGTTTACAATCCTACGAATCAAACAACCAAGATAGGAAAAATTCCTAATGATTAGAATCCTCCAAAATTCCTTTGAGAATCCTTTGAATCAAAGAAGCCCTTAATCTATTTTATGATTCATGGAATTGTGTGTTGTAAAGCATAAAGTAAAAACAAATAATGGCAATTCAACTAGAAAAAAAGTTTGGGCAGTTATGATACGGAAGATTCTAGAACAAAAGAGAACCACTATTGTTTTGAGGTTTGTCCATTATGCTTAAGTTCAACCATGGAGTCTGCTAGATTGTACATGTGGCAAAATCCGGTGGGGGGCTAGAAGATGGTGCGAGGGGCCGAGTGGAGGGAGACTATGAAGGAATGCACAAGTGCGAGATCGATATTTAGAGAGAGGGGGCGAACACGTGCGTTGTTGCACGCAGTGGCGGAGCCATGAAAAACAAATGAGCTAGGGGCCAAGCATTGCTAATCCTTTACGAGGAGGGTCAATTCATGAAATTAAACCTTTTTTAGCAGCAATTGTCTAAAGATCACATTCATATTAGCCTCGATATATAGTGATGTTAGGGGGGGCAGGGCCCTTACTGCCCCCTGTCTTCGCCATTGTGCACGCGTCTGAGAGATGAAGCGGAAGGCATGGATGATGAGAGGGGGACGTTGGATATATAATTAATGTGGGTGTATTAGCTATATATGTTAACCCTATATAGAGAGGTATAGATTGATCGATGTGGACGTGGGAAAGAGGGTGAGACCTCACTGGATATATCAATTGATCGGTTTGTGTGGAAAACTATGAAAGACCTAGCTATATACACACACTACTAGGAAAAGGCCTACTAATGGCGCACCGGTTTTGCCTACTAATGGCGCACTACCGGTGCGCCATTAGTAGCACGCCATTAGAATTTTTTACTAATGGCGCACCACTGGTGCGCCATTAGTATCTGGTATACTAATGGCGCACCTGGCAGTGCGCCATTAGTATGTAACTCCATGCGCCATTAGTATGCCTCCCGGGGGGCCATACGTAACCATGTGCTTTGTCACACTAATGGCGCACTCTGCCTTGATGCGCCATTAGTATCCTTTGGCATACTAATTGCGCACTCTGCCTTGATGCGCCATTAGTATGAATATTTGGTTTTTTTTTTGCTTTTCTGATTTTTGCATAGGTTACAAAATATATTATTGGACATAATATAGACAGCGGCACATAGCAACATCAGATTCATCGAATACAATAGAAGATTAGTCTCCGAATAAAATTCATCATATTAGTCTCCGAATTCAAAAGACCGAACAAAGATAAAACATTACAAGTCTCGAGACCGCAAGTAGCGAGCTTGTCTTCACATTACAAGTCGATATCGACCATCTAAACTACCATCACATAGAAGAGAGTTGTGGTCATCACGATGAGCATCATCGCGATCAAACTGGTCTTCATCCGGTTCCTCCAACGCTCCCTCCTCTCTCCCGCTAGATAGCGGGCATATCTAGATTCGGCCTCCACCCTAGTGGTGTACCCTTTGTAACTGTTACCGCTGAAACGGTGAACCTGTCTCCGACACTCCTCCCAGTCGTCGTAGACTCCGGGAACCTTACCCTTGTACACGACATACGACGGCATCTCTATGCACAAGCCAAACAACAGACAATACATAAGCAATATGTAAGTATGCAACAAAAGGATCGGAAGAGAAAAGCAAGACATTAATAGCACGATTGATGGTCCTACTAATAAATAGCATCGATTACATCTAAGTTGAACGACTGTCCAAACCAAAGAGACATACGAATTCATTAAAGTTTAATTACAACATGAGCCAATCAATGTTTGAGAACTACACATCACTACTTTCGACTCGACTCATCGGACAGGAGCGTGGATGAAGCCGTCGTCTGTCATGATGGTCATGAAATCGCGGTTGATATCTGAGGTAGAACTGCCCCGACGTATGAAGGACATCTTGATGGATGATGTCCGCAAAGTCCGACTGGATGCGAAAGAATTCTTGTCTGAGGTCCGCGTCCTGGATTGTCGACAAGTTCGCGGCCCAATATTTGAGATTATCTGGTAGCAGAAGTTGATGATGGTCCCTTATGATCGCCCACATGTGATGGAGGGCGTAGTAGGCATCCTTCTGACTGCCAGGCGGCTGCTTGATGCAGCAGAACTTCGTATTGTGTGAGAACATGTGCTTGTCGTACTTACGAACAGTCCTGGTGAAGGTGCCTCCAGATTTGGCGTAGCCGGTGAGAACATCATCAAGAACTTTCTTGACATTTGTGTAGTCTATCTTGGAGTTACGGTTTGGGTCGAAATACGTGGCCACGGAATATTTCGGGCTTAAGAGGATGAGTGTGAAATGTGTGTCACTGCACATAACACGGAATGTTAGAAAAAAAAGAACGATCGAAATCTAAAAATCATATGTTACGGGGCGGTTAAGGGATGACTTACTCAGGAAAGTAAGCCACAAGGAAGTTATCCTTATCTGGGTTTGCCAGAATGACGCCTTCGAGGTGTGAACTCGCAACTTGGCGGTCCCCAGCGCTGCTCAAGTGCTTGGCATGCATGTAGAAGGGGTCGACTATCACGATGTCCGGGGTCTTGTCTCTAATGATCCGCATCTCCATACTCAGCGAAAACAGCCGAACGAAGGTGTAGTGCAGCGGATGAAGGTTAAACATAGCAAAGATGTCATCAAACCGCAGGACGATCGTACCCCCGATGTCGCCATCCACAAAGCCCTTGCCCTCTGGCACCTTGGCCACGAAAACCGGGTATGCCACATCCTTCTCTCTGAGACGCCGCTTCTCCAAAGAAAGAACACTGTCGTGCAGACTCCGCATAGCACCGGTTGCAGCATTCAGCATATTTGGCGGTAGCATCGCCCTACCCGCCACATGCACTCTCCTTGAGATATCCTTAGGTGAAGGTGGCCCGTCCTGAGCACGGATCAAACTCGGTGTCGGCTGGCTCGCACCGGCGCCCTTGTTAGTCTTTTGTTTCCGTCCCTTCTTCTTGATCTCCTGTAATGGGACCAAGTTCTGCTCACAGACCGCCTTCTTGAGCGTGTTGGGGCTGATAATATTTCGCACCTCAGCTATCTGAGGCTCGGTGAAGGCGGGAGCTGGTGGCGTCTCGTAAGAACTAAACGCCAGACGACGCCTATTGCAATTGGATTTCTCCATCGTACCAGCTAGATTGCGGTCGTCTTGGTTGGGTTCTTGAGAAAGAGGCCCGTAGAACTCGTCAGCGTAGCCATGTTCGGCAAAGTACTTATCGACTTTGGTAAATGTACCGTCGTCGTTGTCGTCGTCGTCCGGATCCTGTGCCATAGGGCTGTCCGGATCCTGTGCCATAGGGATGTCCGGCAGGTCCGGTAGCGTTGCGGCGTTCTTGCCATGGCTTGGCGCCGGCACGACTGGCGGTCTTGTCTGTGGGGTGGTGTCCCCCGCCCCCAAACGAATCTGGCTCTTCGGCCAGAGAAGCAGCCAGTTTACGCAGGCGCTGAGGGTCATCTCATCTTCTTCGTCGGCCCCAGCGGGTCGAACTGGAGGTAACAGCTCGTCGCAGCCTGGCAGCACTCGAACCACTTCAACCCTATACACTGTGGGTGGCATCGGATTACCGTGGAACATGCGGTTGCCCGGTTGAACGATTCTTCCCTTGGCGACATCGACCAACTCGGCGCCCACGAAGTGTAGAAGAGTGCAAGGAACGTCGGCGGTGCCCTATGAAAACATGTACAGGGCGTCAGGGATGCCCAGTCAAAGGCAAGGAGATGAAGTCATCGGCCGAGAGGCTTAGTTACCGTGATGCCGTCGAGCTCGGCTAATGTCGAGGCACCGCCAACGGCGGGCATGCAACTGACGGAGGGGGCGCTTGCTGGCGAGGTGCCGGCCGGCGTACACCCGGGTGCATTAAGCTCCAATGCCCGTGCCGGCACCGGAGACACGAATACCGCCTCCACCAGAGACACCAATGGCGCCGCCGCCGGAGACACTAATGGCGCTGCCTGCACGCTGTGCGAGTTGCTGGCCATGAAGCTGGGAACCGGGGGAGGCCCCTATTGGCCGCCCGCAATCCACGTCGTCAGCCCATGAATCAACGTAGGCACCATGGCGTTGAGCTTCGTTCCCAGTTGTTGTTCCACTTGCTCTTGGACAAGCTCCGGAATCCGCGCCACTTGTGCCTTGAGTGCTTCAACCTCGCGCGTCTGGCTTTCTGAGCTGGCCTTTTTCTCCTTCCGCACACCAGCGGTATAGTATGACCCCCATTTTGTGGACAAGCCTTTGCCGGCCACACGACCAGCTGACGTCGGCTTAGTGAGCTTATCCTTGTTTTTCATTATGTTCAACGCCCTATTTAAAGGGGTGTCGAAAGGGGAGCTCTGAGACGACCCCGCGCTACTGCTTTCAGTGTCCTGCGAAAGGAACGTGAACCATTTAGAAATATTGGGGATTAATTAGAGTGCAACCATATGGATCTAATTACGTGGGGGTGTATTCCTTACCAGAACAAGCTCAAGCTCCTTGGTCTTCGGATCCGTGGTAAGCTCCTTTGTTATCGGGTCCTCCTTGTACCGGGCCCTGACATAGTTCCTGGTCTGCTTGTTACCGCTATATTTCTCGAAGCGGGGCGGTAGGCCTTGCTCGGCACGCTCCGCTTCCTCCTTGTCCCACATAGGCTCCGCCACTCTGTAACCGCCGGGACCGAGTTTGTGTTCCCCTAAGTTCAACTCCCGCATTTCTTTCCCCCACTGACTTGATTCGGAGGTTGCACTGCTCGAGCACTTGATCTCGAACTCCTTGTACTCATCTTCGCTCATCAAAGGATATTTCTCTTTGATCTTCTCATAACTATCACCTTTATCAATCATTTTCTTCACCACGCTTCTCCAAGTAGACAGGGTCGTGCTCATCTTCGTGAGGGCGGCACTGTTCACTTTATTCCCTGAGAGGCGTGTGTTTTCAAATTCGGCGGGGAACTTGTATCGTTCGTGCAGCTTCGTGAAGATGAGGTTGCGCAAATTCCCTCGGTCCTTATGCCTAAGGTTCTCGGTGTTGATCGAGACGGTGCTCCGGAGAATGCACCCGAGCTGAACTGAGTACCCCTTGACTATATGTTTGGGCTCCGTTGGATTCCCGTCGGAGTCCACTTGAGTGAATTCCTCCTTGACGGTGCGGAGCGCATTCGGACGCCGGTCCTTCCTTTGCTTCTTAGATTGGCTGCCATCTGTGTGTGCGCCGCCATCATCAGTGGTGGCATCCTCGGCGGCACCATCAGTGGTGTCATCCCCGATGCCACTAGGGGTTGTGTAATCAGGATAGGTGTCTTCCGCGGTGTCCTCATAGCGGTGAGGTTGTTCCTCCATCTCCTGGGACAGCTCCCAGAATTGCTTGCCGCCCGAACCACCGGCCTCATCGTTGTGGGCCATGTTTCGCTCTAAATAGGAAAAAAGTTTGGTCAAAAAGTTGGTTATTGTCAAGGAACAAGATCATGGTCTCATCATTTAGGGTTTGTCGACACCGAGGCACCCTAAAAGCCTAAGCTTTCATCATTTAGGGTTTGTCGACGCCGAGGCATCCTAAAAGCCTAAGCGTACATCATTTAGGTTCTCATCGACACCGAGGCATCCGGGGCAGCCAAGTTAAGTTTTCATCATTTAGGGTTTATCGATGCCGAGGCACCCTAGGTTGGGCCTAATCACTTGGCACTAATCACTTGGCTCTATTGCCACCTATGGTTTAATACAGCATGAATAAAGGGGCAGTTGATCCTACTTAATTAAGTACTAAGATACCCCGGCCCATGCATTAGTAGCAAGTACCTCATATGTCCGATTTTTAGCAAAGTCATGCTAAAATTCACGGAAAATTTCAGCATGACCTTTGCTGAAAATAGGACATATGGAGTACCCGAATTTGCCGGAACGGAAGTTAATCGACATTCCGGCAAACTCAAGGGCCTCTCGGGGTACCTGCAAAATCATCACGATACGAAGGGCCTCTCAAGGGCCTCAAGCAGCAGCGGCGTCTCCCAGGACCCTATTTTTTTGCTAAATTTCTTTGAGCAACAATCAGAGCAGAAAATTCAGCATATTTCTATACAACAGCACTCTAAAGATGAAGAACAGTTCTACAGCAGCCAATTTATATACAATAGCATCTTTGGTCATACCAATTTCTGAAATAATTCAAAGATGAAGAAGTTAACTATGTATAGTTTATTCTTTTTGTACCAGGAACTATTTTAGTTTATTATTTATTGTACCAAGGAGGAATATAACAATCTTTTTTGGTATATATCCTAGTTATACTACTACAGGAAAGGGGGATCATCATACACATATATATGTGCATAAAAATCATAAAAATTCAAAATCACTTGAAACATGATCACTCGGACCACACCACATGCCACAGCATACATAGTACATAGAGTTGACAATTCATTTGCAATCATGTAGTAATGGATTGTTCTACCTAGCAGGTTGTTGGAAATGGATTGTTCTACCTAGCAGGTTGTTGGAAATTCAGTTGCTTTTTTCATTATGGCTGGCAACAAGACATGGTCAAATTTCAATTAAGATTATCTATTGGTTCAAGACTGGCAACAAGACTTGTTCTACAAAATCAATTATCTATTGAGTAGTTCTTGTGCTCATCCAGTAGCAACATCTTTCATACATGATTAGTAGTCATGTACCAAATTTTTATTTAAACTGAATTTGCAAATCACCAAGAGCTCTACTAGTTTCAGACTAGATTTACACTAAATACACTAGAGTATTTGACCAGTAGTCAGTTACATTTACACTAGAATGAAGAAATTGCTGCATCACTAGACTGAAGAAATTGTGTTGTCAGTTAGGGACTGAAGAAAATACACTAGAGTTTTGTACTGATTCAGTTAACTGACAGCAAGTAACAGCATGTTCTAACAGCAACAGTTTCAGAGTACTACTCCAAAATCCTCCTAGTTGTAGCTCACCTAAATGGTTGAATTCAAAGAACTACAGTGGCCTTCAGTGATTGAGAGCTTAAAATTTCCAACAATCTGAACAAACAAAGTAAAAAAGGATCAGTATTTCATTTCAGCTGATTTATTCTTCATAAGCATAGGCTTTGTTTATTGGAAACTAGCCTGTGAAACTGAAATTTAACAGTAAACTGAATTACTGTCATTTA
Source organism: Triticum aestivum (assembly GCF_018294505.1). Lineage (NCBI taxonomy): Eukaryota > Viridiplantae > Streptophyta > Magnoliopsida > Poales > Poaceae > Triticum > Triticum aestivum. Next base: position 196,005,220 of record NC_057807.1, on the reverse strand, counting down.
ACAGTAAACTGAAATTTAAACTGAGTACTGGAGTAAACTTGCTGGAGTACAAATTTATGCATTACTCCATATATTTTGAAATACCTACTGCTATGAGCTATGTCAACAGGGCATCTAGAAGATCAAAGTAATCACTAAAGCATCTATGAGCCTGTGAAACTGAGTACAGATGTATGGCATGAACAAATTCAATCTACAATGAGACTGAAGCATCTAGAAGATCAAAGTAATCATGGGTTGGATCGAGGAAAAAAATGGGGGCGAGGGGGAAGATGGAATCGAGGGCTCTGTACCTGCGGCGGCTGCGGCTGGAGGACGGCGCCGTCGATGAACTCGAGGGCGGGGGCACCGGATGCTCCTCTCGTTGATGGGGGAGGGGAGAGGCTGGAGGCAAACCCTAGCCGCCAAGCGCACGAGTGATGCAGCTAGGTGGAGTAACCTCTGCCGGAGACGACGGAGCAGGTGGCCAACGTCGTGGTTGGTGAGGAGCAGGTGGCCGGCGTCGTGGTTAGTGAGGAGAGCGCGAGGAAGAGCGCCCCGTCCGAGGAGGTGGTTGGTGCCTTGGTGGCCGGTGGCGGCGGACGCCTGGAGGATGTGGAAGAAGGCGCAGACGACGAGGAGGAGTCTGGCGAGGGTCGGGGCAGCGGGGGTGGAGTCCGGTGAGGGTCGGGGCGGCGGCGTCGTGGGTCGGGGCAGCGCGCGGGTGGATCTGGTGGCTTGGGAGAGAGGGTCGAAGGGGATCTGGCGAGAGAGAGGGGATAGCTAGGGGGAGGGTTCTAATGGCGCACTGACCAGTCATGCGCCATAAGTATGACTATTCTAATGGCGCACCACCCCTCGGTGCGCCATTAGATTTTTGTTTTAATCTAGCCCACTAACCATATCTACATCCTAACCATATCTACAATAGAACCCACCCACTAGCCCAACTGGTCAGCACGCAGCACACACACCAGGAGGTCATGGGTTCGATTCCCAGGCTCCCCAATATTTTTTTATGCATTTTAAATGTTGTTTTTTATATTTATTTGTGTTTAAATATGTTCAAACTTGTTTAAATCATAACAGTAATTATTTTTTATAAAAACAGTAATAATTTTTTTTTAAATATGTTCAAATTTGTTACTTGAAAATATCATCGGCGGCGGCGGTGGAGCGGGGGAGGGTGCGGGGATCGAGATCGAGATGGAGGGGGAATCGAGATCGAGATGGAGGGGGATCGAGATCAAGTGTCCTCATGAATTCAAAAAGTGCCCATGAAATTTAAAAATATTCATGATATCAATAAGTGCCCATGAAATACAATCGATAAATGAAGACTACGATTTAAATACAATCGATCTTAGCTAGCTATCTGTTCACAATCTTCTTGCCCTTCTTTTTCGCAAATGGAGTTCTTCTGTGGAATGGACGTCCTTTAGGTAGGGTGGTCCTGCTTCTTCTTGTGGTGTGTGCTGCTATGTAACGCCCTCGATGTGGCTATATCTCCCACGTGTCGAACCACGACTTAGAGGCATAACCGCATTGAAAGCAATGTCGCAAGTGAGGTAATCTTCGCACAACCCATGTAATACATAAGGGAAAAGATACATAGTTGGCTTACAGTCGCCACTTCACACAGTACATAAATAAACATCCATCATCCAGATCACACTCAAGGTCCGACTATGGAACCAAAATAAAAGAAGACTACCCCAAATGCTACACAGGTCCCCGATCGTCCCGACTGGGCACCTCTACTGATCATCTGGAAACGAAACATAGTAACGACCAAGGGCCTCATCAAATTCCCACTTGAGCTCGGTTGCGCCATCTGCGCCAGTATCCTCGGCACCTGCATCTGTTTTGGTAGAATCTGTGAGCCACGGGGACTCAGCAATCTCACACCCGCGAGATCAAGACTATTTAAGCTCATAGGTAGGAAAAGGCAATATGGTGGAGCTGCGGCAAGCACTAAGCATATATGGTGGCTAACATACGCAAGTGAGAGCGAGAAGAGAAGCAGCGCATCGGTCGAGAAGCTAGAAGCGATCAAGAAGTGATCCTGAAACTACTTACGTCAAGCATAACTCAAACCGTGTTCACTTCCCGGACTCCGCCGAGAAGGGACCATCACGGCTACACACGCGGTTGATGCATCTTAATGAAGTCAAGTGTCAAGTTATCTACAACCGGACATTAACAAATTCCCATCTGCCTCATACCCGCGGGCACGGCTTTCGAAAGATTATATACCCTGCAAGGGTGTCCCAACTTAGCCCATCATAAGCTCTCACGGTCAACGAAGGAATAGACCTTCTCCCGGAAAGACCCGATCAGTCTCGGAATCCCGGTTCGCAAGACATTTCGACAATGGTAAAACAAGACCAGCAAAGCCGCCCGATTGTGCCGACAAATCCCGATAGGAGCTACACATATCTCGTTCTCAGGGCACATCCGGATGGGTCAGCCTACGAGTAAAACCAACCCTCGAGTTGCCCCGAGGTGGCCCCGCAGTCTGCCCGTTTCGGACCAACACTCGAAGGATAACTGGCCCGGGGGGGTTAAAATAAAGATGACCCTCGGGCTCGCGAAAACCCAAGGGAAAAAGGCTTAGGTGGCAAATGGTAAAACCAAGTTTGGGCCTTGCTGGAGGAGTTTTATTCAAAGCGAACTGTCAAGGGGGTCCCATAAATCACCCAACCGCGTAAGGAACGCAAAATCAAGGAACATAACACCGGTATGACGGAAACTAGGGCGGCAAGAGTGGAACAAGTCACCAGGCATAAGGCCGAGCCTTCCACCCTTTACCAAATATATAAGGTGCATTAATAAAACAGGAGATATTGTGATATCCCAAAATATCCACGTTCCGACCTGGAACAGACTTCATCTTCACCCGCAACTAGCAACGCTATAAGAGGGGCTGAGCAAAAGCGGTGACATAGCCAATCAACGGTTTGCTAGGACAGGATGGTTAGAGGTTTGACATGGCAATAGGGAGGCATGATAAACAATGGCAGGTAGGCTAACATAGCGAAAGAGCGAGCAACTAGCAAAGCAAAGATAGAAGTGATATCGAAGGTATGGTCATCTTGCCTGCAAAGTTCTCAGAGTTGTCGAAGGCTTGATCCTCGAAAGCGTTCTCAACAGGTTCCTCGTTCACGTACTCGTCTCCCGGCTCTACTCAAATCAAGAACACAAGCAAAGGAGCCACAATAAATCACGATGCAATGCACAAGCAACAAGATGCAATGCATGCCATGATATGCGAGATGTGATATGCAATGCATATGCGTGTTCCGGAAGGGAAATGATGAACAAGGCATCAACTTAGCAAACCAAGTATGCCACTAGAAAGATGAGATGATTTCGGTTGAAATCGATATAAAGATCACCGGAAACGGATGCACGGTTTGCAAATGGCAAGCAAAACAATAAGGGCACAAATCTGCGATTAACAGCACGATGCTACTTAGCATGCAATAAGAAACTATGCTACAGCACCCCAACATACAAACAAAGCATATGGCAGTGATCTACAGGAGATGCTTAACAAAAGAGGAACGCTGAGCTACGGCTAAATCACATCATAACAGGTCCAAACAAGCATGGTGAAAGTGCAAAAAATATCAGGCTGGGCATGCCATAAACAGCATCAGGAAGCAATGTTTAGAGCAAGTTATCTACAAGCTACAGGAACTTATAGTAGCAAAACAAGGCATGTCATGATTCTACTCAAAGCATAGATCAAAAGTCCCTTACTTACCATAAGCCAAAAAGGATCAGAAGAAGTGATGGCATGCATGTAAACATAGCAAGTTTCGTTAACAGATTCAGCAAACAAAGCATGGCATTGACAGATTTACGAAGGCACCTTCGTGAGCTCGATGCACTCATTACAGAGCACCTCATGATAAACTAAGCATACATCCATCAAGAAGACATGGCATAAAAGCTATACATGGCAAGAACAACATCATAGCATACACGGATCAACTACAACAACCTCGTAAAAATTGAATATCATGCAAACAATCTGCCAGGAAACATTTTGTAGCAAACGTAGAGCACGAAAATGACATGCTAGACTACTCCACAATTTCCAACAAGGGCATGAATGGATAGAGCATAACCATATGTTCAAAACACCCTTACTGAAGTATCTCTAAATATGCATGGATCTCTCTGTAGCAACATGTTTACATGGCATCACAATAACAGTAGAACAGGGACTAAAATCAGCAATATCAAGAAGCCTAGTTTGCATGCTTGTGCTAGTCACCACATAGATCACAAAAATACATGGCATACACCCCTGTAAAGATTGCATGGCATAGATCAAAACATATGTAGGGCTCAAGTTCATAAGGTGCACACATTAATCATGGCAAAAATGACAAAAGTGCAAGTTCTGTTACGAAACAGAAACTAACATCACATAGCCCTCTTCCAACAGCATTTCGGGCATCAAGATGAGCTCAAATGTAAATGATGCAATGGAATGAAACGATGTACTCTTCGAGGCGAACAATTTGACATATTACACGCACGAAACGGAGCTACGGGTGCGAAGATGTGATGCAATGAACATGCAACAATTTTATCACAGAAATAATGACTTAGTGAAAAACGGGGGGAAGAAAAAGTCAACCGAGCTCTCAGATCGAGGTCGAGGTCGACGAGGTCGCCGGAGGTCGGAGGTCGAGGTCGAGGTCGACGAGGTCGCCGGTGGGAGGAGAGGACGAGGCCGGGGCCGAGGAGGTCCGGCGGAGGGCGGCCGGCGACGGCGCCGGAGTGGGCATGCGGGCGGTGGAGCGCGCGGCTCCGGCCGGGGCTCGCGGGACGCGTGCGCGCGGCGCACGAGGCGGGCGGCGATGGCGGCGGAGGACGACGGCGGCGGCGGGGGAGATGGCCGGCGGCGGGCTGGCGACGCGGCCGGAGGAGATCCGCGGCGGCGGCGGAGTCCGGCGACGGCGGCGGAGGGCGCGGGAGGCGCGCGGCGCGCGGCGGCGGCGCGCGCGGGCTGGGCGGGCCCTGCTTGGGCCCAGCGGGCCGGCGGCGCGGGGGCGCGGCGAAGCCCACATGGCAGCTCGCGAATGGCCGGGCGGCGGTGGGCGGACGTGTCCGGCTCGCCCGGACGTGTCCGGCGGCGCGGAGAGGGATTTTTTTAGGGTGTGCCCGTGAATTCGGGGGAGGGATCTATATATAGAGGTAGAGGGAGCTAGGAGTGTCCAAATGAGGTGCGGTTTTCGCCCACACGATCGTGATCCGACGACGGAGAGCATGGAAGTGACTTAGATGGGTTATTGGGCTGTTTTGGAGGGGCGTTGGGCTGCAACTTAAAAGAGGCCTTTGCGAGAGTGCGGTTAACCGTAGGAGTACCAAACGAGCTCCAAATGACCAGAAACTTGACAGGTGGTCTACCGGTGGTATACCAGGGCCACTTGGCAAGGCTCGTTAAATTCCGAGAACGTTCAACACCCGCACACGAAAAGAGACAAGAGGGGTGCGCCGGTGCACGTGGGACTGTTGGATTGCGAAACGGACAACGGGGAAAATGCTTGGATGCATGAGACGAACACGTATGCAAATGAGGTGCACATGATGACATGATATGAGATGCATGACATGAACAAAATGCAAAACGAAAACAAAACCCAACCACGGAGGGAATATCATAGCACATAGCCGAAAATGGCAAGAGTTGGAGTTACAAAGATGGAAAGTTACATCCGGGGTGTTACAACACTCCACCACTACAAGAGGATCTCGTCCCGAGATCTAGGACTGAAGAACTCCGGATATTCGGAACGGAGGTGATCCTCGCGCTCCTAGGTGGCTTCTCGGTCGGAATGGTGTGACCACTTCACTTTCAGGAATTTGATTGACTTGTTGCGAGTCTTGCGCTCGGTTTCTTCAAGAATAGCAACGGGGTACTCATGATAAGAGAGGTCTTCTTGGAGGTAAAGTTCTTCAAAGTTGATAGTGCGCTCAGGAGTTTTGAAGCACTTGCGAAGCTATGACACGTGAAACACATCGTGCACGTTTGCAAAGTTGGATGGAAGCTCAAGTTGATAGGCGAGATCGCCTCTTTTGCCAATGATCTTGAAAGGACCCACGTATCTAGGGGCAAGCTTCCCTTTGATACCGAAGCGACGAGTGCCTTTCATTGGAGAGACGCGGAGGTAGACATGGTCTCCGATTTCAAAAGTCAAATCACGGTGCTTGCTATCATAGTAACTCTTCTGGCGCAATTGCGCGGCTTTGAGATTCTCACGAATGACTTTGCACATTTCTTCGGCTTCTGTGATCAAGTCGTTGCCAAGAAGTTGGCGTTCACCTGTCTCAGACCAGTTGAGAGGAGTACGACACTTTCTACCATAGAGAATTTCAAATGGGGCCTTGCCCGAACTCGCTTGGAAGCTGTTATTGTAGGAGAACTCGGCATATGGAAGACAATCTTCCCACCTCATACCGAAAGAGATGACACAAGCCCTGAGCATATCTTCAAGAATTTGATTGACTCGCTCGACTTGGACACTTGTTTGAGGATGGAAAGCTGTGCTGAAACGAATGTTGGAGCCCATGGCCTTCTGAAAGGATTCCCAGAACTTAGAAGTGAAGATGCTTCCACGGTCTGAGGAGATCAATTGAGGAATACCGTGCAAGGAGACAATTCTGGAGGTGTATAGCTCTGCCAACTGAGCTGCTGTGATAGATTCTTTGATAGGAAGAAAATGAGCCACTTTAGTAAGCTTGTCAATGACAACGAAGATAGCATCATTTCCACGCTTGGACTTAGGAAAACCAGTCACGAAGTCCATCTCAATGTGATCAAACTTCCATTCCGGAATAGCAAGAGGTTGGAGGAGACCAGCTGGTCTTTGGTGTTCTGCTTTCACCCTTTTGCAGACATCACATTCATTCACGAATTGAGCAATTTCTCGTTTCATTCGAGTCCACCAATATGACTGCTTGAGGTCATGGTACATCTTCGTTCTTCCAGGATGAATGGATAGGAGGGAATTGTGTGCCTCATTCATGATGACTTTTCTCAGATCGCCTTTAGGAACCACAATTCGATCCTCGAAGAAAAGAGTATCTTTGCCATCCAAGCGATAGCACTTGTATTTGGAAATGCCCTTGTCAATACCACGTTTCACCTTCTTCACCATGGTATCCAGGAATTGTGCCTCACGAATTTGATCTTCCAAAGTAGGAGAGACTATGAGGTTGGCGAGAAAGCCTTGAGGAACAACTTGAAGATTCAGCTTGCGGAAAGCTTCACAAAGATCCGGTTGAAATGGCTTGAGAATTAGACTGTTGCAATAAGCCTTTCTGCTTAGAGCATCTGCAATCACATTCGCCTTGCCAGGAGTATATTCAATACTTGGATTGTACTCTTGAATCATTTCGACCCATCGAGTTTGCCTGAGGTTGAGGTTTGGTTGAGTGAAGATATACTTGAGGCTCTTGTGATCGGTGAAAATGTCCACTTGCCTTCCCAATAAGAGATGTCTCCATGTTATCAATGCATGGACAACTGCCGCCAACTCAAGATCGTGAGTAGGGTAGTTCTTTTCGTTGGGCTTCAGCTGACGAGAGGTATAGGCCACAACTTTCTTCTCTTGCATTAACACAGCACCGAGACCTTGAAGAGAAGCATCGCAGAACACTCCGAATGGCTTGGATTCATCAGGAGGAGTCAAAACAGGAGCTGTGACTAGCTTCTCTTTGAAGGTGTTGAAAGCGACGTCACACTCAGGTGTCCAGACATACTTGACATGCTTCTGGAGGAGGTTGGAAAGAGGCTTTGCAATCTTAGAGAAGTTCTCAACGAATCTTCGGCAATAGCTTGCAAGACCAAGAAAACTGCGGAGCTGCTTGACATTCTGAGGAGGTTCCCAATTCAGAACAGCAGAAACCTTCGCCGGATTAACAGCAATGCCCTTGGCAGAGATGATATGACCAAGGTAAAGAACTTCATCAAGCCAGAACTCACATTTGGAAAACTTCGCATAGAATTGATGCTCTCTGAGCTTGTCGAGCACCAATCGCAAATGTTTGGCATGATCCGACTTATTCTTGGAGAAGACCAAAATATCATCGAGATACACCAAGACGAATTCATTTGTGTAGGGGTTGAAGATAAAGTTCATCATGCGAGAGAAAGTTGGAGGAGCATTGACAAGGCCGAAAGACATGACAGTATATTCATAAGAACCATAGCTTGTTCTGAATGATGTCTTGGGGATATCTTGTTCACGAATGCGAATCTGATGATAGCCCATACGAAGGTCAAGCTTGGAGAATACTTTAGCACCTTTGAGTTGCTCGAAAAGCTCATTGATGTTGGGAAGTGGATACTTGTTCTTGATTGTCTTCTTATTCAATGGACGGTAATCGACGCAAAGTCGGTCCGTGCCATCCTTCTTCTGGACAAAAAGAACTCCACAACCTCATGGAGATGAACTCGGTCTGATCAAACCCAGACGCTCTTGTTCATCGAGCTGTTTCTTCAATTCCTTCAGCTCCTTGGGTCCAAGCTTGTAAGGACGCTTGCAAACAGGTTCAGTTCCAGGTTCAAGATCAATTACGAACTCGACTGGTCGATGAGGAGGCATACTCGGAAGCTCTTCTGGAAAGACATCTTGGTACTCACAAACGACTGGAATTTGAGAAATAGCATCCAACTCGCCCTTCTCATTGAGAGAAAACAACCGAATGGTTTCATCACGAGCGACATAGATGATAACATCCTCAGAAGGGTGTGTCAATTGAATTTGCCTGGCAGCACAATCAAGCTGAGCCTTGTGCTGAGAAAGCCAGTCCATCCCAAGAATTAGATTAATATCAGAGTCGCCAAGAACAACTGGAGAAGACAGAAATCTATAGTCGCCCATCTTGATAGAGACATTTGGAACCATTAAACGAGAACTCATGTGCTTGCCCGGGGAAACAATTGCTAGAGTTCTATCCAAATATTCCGAAGTGAAATCATGCTTGGTAAAGAACAGCGTTGACATGAAACAATGCGATGCACCGGTATCAAATAAGACTTTTGCAGGAATATCATTAACAGGAAGATTACCCATTATCACATCTGAAGAATCCTCTGCCTGAGTTGCATTCATCATATTGACCTTTGCATGCTTTGGATTATGCTTGACCACTGCATTGCTTGAAGATCTCACAGGAGGAGGAGGAGGAAGGCGCCTTTGATTGAAACACTTGTTCGCATAGTGACCTTTCTGCTGGCACTTGTTGCAAGTCACTTCTGAGAGCGGACGGTGATAAGGAGCATTTGACCTTGGAGTTTGAGGCTGAGACTTGTTCTGATAGCCTGGGTTGGGTGGGTGGGAAGATCCACGACCACCTGAGTTCTTCTGTTGGTAAGGCTGAAAAAACGGAGGAGGAGGAAGGTAGAACTTCTGCTGCTTAGCTGCCACTTGAGAGGAAGAAGAAGACTGAACTGCATCCCTGATTCTCTTCTTAGATGCCTCACACTTGAGCTGAGCACCTTCTTGCTTGAGTGCCATATTGTAGAATTGATCAAACTGAGTAGGCTCAACAAGAACGAGAGCTAACTGCAGATCCTCTCTAAGGCCACCTCTGAATTGATAGATCATACTCTTTTCATCAGGAACGTCTTGTTTAGCGAAGCGAGCAAGTTTCTGAAACTGCTTGTTGTATTCGTACACTGACATGTTGCCTTGTTTGAGATTGCGGAACTCCTCACGCTTGCTCTCAACAACACTGGTAGGAATATGGTGAGCTTTAAAGTCCCGACAGAAATCAGTCCAAGTAATCACTCGACCACCTCTGGAATCCTTGTATTGCTGGAACCAATCAGCTGCTTGATCCTTGAGCTGAAAAGAAGCGAACTTAATGTAGTCCTCAGGCCTGACATTGCTGCATTCAAAATTCTTGTTGATATCCACGAGCCAATCATCGGCGTCTGTGGCCTCGGCACAGTAGCTAAAAGACTTCGGCCGATTTGCAAGGAATTGGTTGAGGGTAGGAAACTGAGGCTGATGATTGAACTGCCCTTGACCTTGATTCCCTTGGTTGCCTTGGCCTTGGTTGCGCTCTTGCATGAGCTGAATCATCATCTGGGCATGGGTGTTAGAGGCTGCCATCAAAGCTTGCCATGCCTCCGGAGGCGGAGGTGGAGGTGGAGGGTTCGCCTGACTGTCATCATTGCGTTCCGGATTCTGACGCGTTGGCGGAGCCATCCTGAAGAGGGTGACATCCGTTAGCATCTTGATAGACATATAGACAAGTTGAATCGACGGATAGAAATTGCAACATATAGTCTTCACAATAAACATTCGGACAAGGATGAACGAATGAATTCCAAAGTAAACATCACGTCCATTAAGGTGAGAAGCCACTTGATAAGAGATTGATGATAGAAAATAAAAGCAAGGTACGGATGGAACAAATAAGTGGTAAGGATTACCCAATCACAAACCAACTATCTGCGGGAAGAAATGCTAGAGCTACTTGAATCCCACCTATAAACTCCCGAAACTTTCCGGTTATACAATCAGGTGTTGGGGATACAGGGGAAGCAATATATCTCACCCAAACTAACAATCCCTACATCCAGCTGTATCCATCCTTCAACACATAACCAAGAAACCTTCGGAAATCGTGTACCTCAACCTTCAAAAAGCATCCGTTATACGAGTCATGGCAATACTCCCGAGCTCGCCCCAGTACTGGGTTATCGGGGTTATCTCACCAACAACTGTACAAAAGAGATTTTCGATATCGGCAAATCTCAGGTATTCCAGAACTGCAACGATAAAATTGTAACGACAACACCTCGGAGCTCAACTCCCCGGGACACTGCCACAACCCCTAAATGTCAGGAGGCACCAAGAACAATGCATGCCATGATATGCGAGATGTGATATGCAATGCATATGTGTGCTCCGGAAGGGAAATGATGAACAAGGCATCAACTTGGCAAACCAAGTATGCCGCTGGAAAGATGAGATGATTTCGGTTGAAATCGATATAAAGATCACCGGAAACGGATGCACGGTTTGCAAATGGCAAGCAAAACAATAAGGGCACAAATCTGCGATTAACAGCACGATGCTACTTAGCATGCAACAAGAAACTATGCTACAGCACCCCAACATACAAACAAAGCATATGGCAGTGATCTACAGGAGATGCTTAACAAAAGAGGAACACTGAGCTACGGCTAAATCACATCATAACAGGTCCAAACAAGCATGGTGAAAGTGCAAAAAATATCAGGCTGGACATGGCATAAACAGCATCAGGAAGCAATGTTCAGAGCAAGTTATCTACAAGCTACAGGAACTTATAATAGCCAAACAAGGCATGGCATGATTCTACTCAAATCATAGATCAAAAGTCCCTTACTGACCATAATCCAAAAAGGATCAGAAGAAGTGATGGCATGCATGTAAACATAGCAAGTTTCGTTAACAGATTCAGCAAACAAAGCATGGCATTGACAGATTTACGAAGGCACCTTCGTGAGCTCGATGCACTCACTACAGAGCACCACATGATAAACTAAGCATACATCCATCAAGAAGACATGGCATAGAAGCTATACATGGTAAGAACAACATCATAGCATACACGGATCAACTACAACAACCTCGTAAAAATTGAATATCATGAAAACAATCTGCCAGGAAACATTTTGTAGCAAAAGTAGAGCACGAAAATGACATGCTAGACTACTCCATAATTTCCAACAAGGGCATGAATGGATAGACCATAACCATATGTTCAAAACACCCTTACTGAAGTATCTCTAAATATGCATGGATCTCTCTGTAGCAACATGTTTACATGGCATCACAATAACAGCAGAACAGGGACTAAAATCAGCAATATCAAGAAGCCTAGTTTGCATGCTTGTGCTAGTCACCGCATAGATCACAAAGATAAATGGCATACACCCCTGTAAAGCTGGCATGGCATAGATCAAAACATATGTAGGGCTCAAGTTCATAAGGTGCACACATTAATCATGGCAAAAATGACAAAAGTGCAAGTTCTGTTACGAAACAGAAACTAACATCACATAGCCCTCTTCCAACAGCATTTCGGGCATCAATATGAGCTCAAATGTAAATGATGCAATGGAATGAAATGATTTACTCTTTGAGACTAAAAATTTGACATATTACATGCATGAAACGGTGCTACGGGTGCGAAGATGTGATGCGATGAACATGCAACAATTTTATCACAGAAATAATGACTTGGTGAAAAACGGGGGGAAGAAAATGTCAACCGAGCTCTCAGATCGGATCTGGCCGGATCGAGGTCGAGGTCGAAGAGGTCGCCGGAGACGGAGCTCGCCGGAGGGAGGAGAGGACGAGGCCGGGGCCGAGGAGGTCCGGCGGAGGGCGGCCGGCGACGGCGCCGGAGCGGGCAGCCGGGCGGCAGAGCGGGCAGCCGGGCGGCGGAGCGCGCGGCTCCGGCCGGGGCTCGCGGGGCGCGGGCGTGCGGCACACGAGGCGGGCGGCGATGGAGGCGGAGGACGACGGCGGCGGCGGGCTGGCGACGCGGCCGGAGGAGATCCGCGGCGGCGGCGGAGTCCGGTGACGGCGGCGGAGGGCGCGGGAGGCGCGGGTGCGCGGCGGCGGCGTGCGCGGGCTGGGCGGGCCCCGCTTGGGCACGGCGGGCCGGCGGCGCGGGGGCGCGGCGAAGCCCATGTGGCAGCTCGCGAATGGCCGGGCGGCGGCGGGCGGACGTGTCCGGCGGCGCGGAGAGGGATTTTTTCAGGGTTTGCCCGTGAATTCGGGGGAGGGATCTATATATAGAGGTAGAGGGAGCAAGGAGTGTCCAAATGAGGTGCGGTTTTCACCCACACGATCGTGATCCGACGACGGAGAGCATGGAAGTGACTTAGATGGGTTATTGGGCTGTTTTGGAGGGGTGTTCGGCTGCAACTTAAAAGAGGCCTTTGCGAGAGTGCGGATAACCGTAGGAGTACCAAACGAGCTCCAAATGACCCGAAACTTGACAGGTGGTCTACCGGTGGTATACCAGGGCCACTTGGCAAGGCTCGGTCCATTCCGAGAACGTTCAACACCCGCACACGAAAAGAGACAAGAGGGGTGCGCCGGTGCATGTGGGAGTGTTAGATTGCGAAACGGACAACGGGGAAAATGCTTGGATGCATGAGACGAACACGTATGCAAATGAGATGCACATGATGACATGATATGAGATGCATGACATGAACAAAATGCAAAACGAAAACAAAACCCAACCACGGAGGGAATATCATAGCACATAGCCGAAAATGGCAAGAGTTGGAGTTACAAAGATGGAAAGTTACATCCGGGGTGTTACATGCTACTTCATCGTCGTCGTCATGTTCGATCTTCGGGTCGCCGTACTTGTCGAAGTCTTGCTCATTTGCTACTCCATCCATTCCGATGATCTTCCTTTTACCTCTCCTCACGACAACACGACTGGGCTTTGACAGGTCGGTAATGAAGAAGCATTGGTCCACTTGGGAAGCCAGTACCCATGGCTCATTTTTCGCGGTGATGTTTGCGCCCGCGGTCTTGGATTTGGCTTCGGTTATAACCATGGTGGTGAAATATCGGTCTTCTTTTAGGACGCTCTTGGCCCATCTGACACGGAACATCGGCACCTTCTCTCCAGCGTAGCTCAGCTCCCAGATCTCCTCGATCCTTCCGTAGTATCTATCCTTGTCCTTACCGGTGTAGGATTCCATCGTTACCCCGGAGTTCTGATAACCATCGCTCTTCATGTCCTTGTCCTCGGTGTAGAATGTGTAGCCGTTGATATCGTACGCCTCATAGGTCATCAGGTTGTGCTCGGCGCCCTGTGACAAGGCGGATATGAGTTGTTCTTCCGCGGAAGAATCTTCATGTAAAGGGTACGACAGAAGCTTCTGCTTGAGCCAACGCGCGAAACATGAGTTGTGCTCTTTGAGTATATCTCCGTCCGTCCTCTGTTGGCCTCGGTCATTGTACGTCTTCTCAATAAAGGTTTTGTGCTCTACCGCCCAAGGATTGACCACGTCTATGTGTTGTAGCGCGACTAGGTTTGCTCTTTCAAAGTCGGCGAGTCGACCCTCGAAGTCGACATGCATTTCGCGGTGACCCTCACGGTGACCTCATCCAACGAGCCTGCCGAGGTGCCTGTTGACGGGCAGACCAACGGGGTTCTCGACGCCTAGATAATTCGTGCAGTAGGAGATGCACTCTTCGGTCAGAAAGCCCCTGGCTATACTTCCCTCTGGACGTGACATGTTGCGAACGTATCCTTTGATGACACCATTCATCCTTTCGAACGGCATCATGTTGTGCAGGAACGTCGGCCCGAGTTGGATGATATCCTCCACGATATGGACCAGCAGATGCACCATAATGTCGAAGAATGCGGGCGGGAAGTACATCTCAAGCTCGCATAGTATCACCACGATCTCTTCTTGTAGCCTTCTGAGTTGCCTCACGCCAATCGACTTCCGAGAGATGACGTCGAAAAAGTTGCATAGGCCAAATAGCGTTTGACGGACGTGCGCGTCCATGATCCAACGGATTGCAACTGGAAGTATCTGCGTCATCAGCACGTGACAGTCATGAGACTTCATCCCGCTGAACTTCTGCTTCGCTGGGTCTAGGTATCTGCTTATCTTCCTCGCATAACCGTAAGGAAGTTTTACTCCTAGGAGGCAGGTGAAAAACTGCTCGATCTCCTCCTGACTTAGAGTGAAGCACGCGGGAGGGTAGTCATTTCCGGTCTTCTTGGCCTTTTTGCCTTTGCGACGACTTTCCGTGTCCTGCTTTGCCTCATCATCATCATCATCATCATTAGCGTGAAGCTCCTGCCTGATGCCCATTGATTTCAAGTCTGCCCTTGCTTTCGGCCCACCTTTGGTCCTCTCTGGCATGTTGAGCAGGGTACCAGGCAGACTCTCGCACACGTTCTTTGTGATATGCATGACATCAAGGATGTGAGGCACACGGTGGATCTTCCAGTACGGCAAGTCCCAGAAATCAGACCTCGTTTTCCATACCTTCAGCAGCGGCTCTGGCGCCTTTCGCTTCTTTCCTGGCTCTGGCGCCTTTTGCTTCTTTCCCGGCAGTGGGCAGTCTTTCCAATTTTTCAACAGCTCGTCTATTTCCTCGCCGCTCCTCGTACACGGGCGTTTTCGGGGTTCGGTTTCACCATCGAACAGATCCTTGCATTTCCTCCACGGGTCATCGTCGCGAAGCCACCTTCGATGTCCCATGAACACGGTTTTCGAAGACCCGGGATCTCTATCTAGCTGGCGATACGTTGTGTCATCCATGCACCTTACGCATCCAGAAAATCCGTGGACTACCTGCCCCGCGAGATATCCGTAACCGAGATAGTCGTGCACCGTTGTGAGCAGTGCGGCTCTCATAGGGAAATATTCTTTCTCTGCGGCGTCCCACGTATTGGCTGGCGTTTTCCACAGCATGTCTAGCTCCTCCTTCAGCAGCCCCAGATACAGATTGATGTCGTTCCCTAGTTGTTTCGGCCTTCAATTAGCATACTCATGTGAATGTACTTCCTCTTCGTGCACAACCAGGGGGGAAGGTCGTACATCCACACAAACACAGGCCAGGTGCTATGTGTGCTTCTCTGGCTACCAAACGGATTGACTCCATCGGTGCTCGCACCCAGCACGATGTTCCTTGGATCCTTCCCAAATTCTGGGTATTCGAAGTTCAACGCTTGCCACTGGCTCGCATCCTTAGGGTGACTCAGCATCTTGTCTTTTTTATTTATCTCCAGATCATTTCCATCATCTTCCCGCTTCTTCTCTTCCCTATCCGCATGCCAACGCAGGAGCTTTGCTACCTTAGGGTCCGTGAAATACCGCTGCAGACGAGGAGTGATCGGAAAGTACCACACCGATTTTCGAGAAGCTTTCTTCCTCTTCTTGTATCGAGTGACGCCGCACACCGGACATATGGTAGACTCCGCGTGCTCGTCCCGATAAATGATACAATTGTTCATGCACACATGGTATTTCACGTGCAGTAAATCCAGAGGACACACGATTTTCTTCGCCTCCTCAAAACTGGTCGGGCACTTGTTCCCCTTGGGAAGACGTTCGTGCCAGAATGACATGTTCTCGTCGAAGCATGCGTCGGTCATTTTGTGTTTTACCTTCATCTCCAGAGCCATGAGCGTTACTTTCAGGCGGGTATCCTCGGGCCTGCATCCTTCATACAATGGAGTAACCGCGTCTATCTCCAGTTGATCCAGCTTGGCTTTCTCTCACGCGGCAGCTCTTGCGTTATCCGTCTGCTTGAGAAGCAGCTCTTGAATATGAGGGTCCTGCACCCAGCCTCCATCGTTGTCTGCTCCGGCATCTTCATCTTCATGATCATGCCCTTCGTCTTGATCTTCCCCATCATCATTTACGACATCTTCTACATGATGACTGTGTACAGCATCACCGTCGTGATCATGTCCTGGAGATTCTTCATCTTCTCGCCCGCCCTCGCCGCGGTGGTACTTGTCTTGTTGCCCTTCCTCATTTCTTGCCCGGCCCCCATGGACGACTTCATAGTCATCTTCATCACCTTGCCACGGATAGCCATCCATGAAACCACGCAAGAGCAGGTAGTCCCGCACCTGCCCGGAATCCGGGTCCGCAATAAGGCTCTTCAGCTTGCATCTTTGACACGGACATCTTATCTCCGTCCTGTTCTTTTGAAGCATCTCGGCCTTCGCGGAGCTCAAAAACCTATTCATGATGCCTTCAGTCATCGTGCGGACCATGGTCGCCTGCGGGGTAGAGCAAAACGATATTTTAGAACCAAGAAAAAAATTTGGCATGACCTTCCCTAAAAATAGGACCAAAAAGAATGCATAGTGCCAAAATTCTTGCCGAAACGGAAATGAATCAAAACATTCCGGCAAAATATTGGCAACTATCGCATTTCAAATACCGGTACCTTCAAACACAAACATATATGCAACACCACAAACACATGCAACTCCACAAACATACATAGATCTAGCTAGGCCACAAAAAGTGCATGTGCACGTTGTTGGAGCGAGCTAGGGAGAAAAAAAGTAGATATACATCATGAAGATAGCTTTCCCCTTACTTACCTATCAAAAAAAGGTAATTTCACCACTTAATTTTGATGAATCTATGGTGGAAATGAGGTGAGGAGGAGGAGGCAGCCGAGACAAGCTTGGAGGAGGAGGTGGAGAGAATGAAGTGGGGAAAGTGAGTGGGTAGGTGGGCTGTCCAAAATATCTTGTTGGTCCCAGGTTACTAATGGTGCACCACCACATAATGCGCCATTAGTAACCCTGGTTACGAATGGCGCACCTGCAGGTGGTGCGCCATTAGTACTTTTTGCAGGAAAGTAAAAAAACATATGTATACTAATGGCGCACTGTGGAAAAGTGCGCCATTAGTAGTTTAAACTACTAATGGCACACTTCGCCATAGTGCGCCATTAGTATGTTTGCAAAAAAGTAAAAAAAAATATACTAATGGTGCACTGTCTTGGTCGTGCGCCATTACTAGTTCTAACTAGTAATGGCGCACTTTGTCACCCTGCGCCATTAGTTTGTATGGAAAAATGGGAAAAAAATCAATAGTAGTGGCACACCGTGAGTACGGTGCGCCAGTTGTGTCTTCCACACTAATGGCGCACGAGCAACCGGTGCGCCATTAGTATATAGTAGTGGCGCACTGTCTACCTGGTGCGCCATTAGAATCAGTCCTATCTATAGCCCTTTTCCTAGTAGTGACACATACATAGAGGAACATCGATCATTGCGCATGCACACGTGAGAGATAAAGAATGCCCGATATGATGGAGAGGGGGATGTGTGTGGGTGTGTGCCTTCATGGGAGACCGACCTGAAGAAAAAGATTGCATGCGTGCGATGGATAATGCCGACTGGTAGTGTGTGTGCATGCATGCACGAGAGAAAGTTAGTGGTACAATTATAAAGAGAAGACTACTATGTGGGTGTAAAAGAATAGGTGAGGTCATAATCAATGTAAAGTTGAATTCAAATATTTGAATAAGAGATCCTGATGTTTAGAACCCATGCATGCATGAATATAATGGAGATCTACGCGGTGTGGTTTGGAAACGAGCATGTTGTAATGTATACACATTGAACAAGGTCACACTGATTTGAATTTGAGATACCGATGGCAGACATCATTTGGCCACGTCGCATCCGTGCATGGACACACTATTCTAATTGGAGATGATGGGCGGCTTTCGCATCACATATCTATATCTATACCCCTATATATATATATATATATATATATTATTTTATATTGTGTGTGGGTAACTTTAACTTTGAAAGATGGTCGTTGGATGAGGCGAAACCGATGGTCCAAAGATGGCAAATTTGAGCACTATTGGCCGTTGGATATCATCTAGATTCCACTAGATTTCGCCACATGTATAATCTAGAAGACTCCATGGTTGAACTTAAGCATAATGCACAAACATCAAAACACAAGCACTTCTTATTTGTTCTAGAATCTTCCGTATCAGAATTTCCCAAATGTTTTTCTACATGATTTGCCATTATTTGTTTTTACTTTATGTCTTACAATGCACAATTCCATGAATCTTAAAATAGATTAGCTTTCTTATAAAAACTAGATGATTTTGAATGAAATGAACTATAAGAATTAAACGAACATCTACATCATGCATATATGACTCAAAGCTTGCATGCTATAATGTGGTATTTATTCATAATTTGGTTGCCAAATCTCATGCGTGCAATGCACGTGTACCTTACTCTAGTCTAAATGGTGTTTGTGTGCGTGTTGTGCGTGTTGAGGTGCAAATTGTCTTTTTTTTGGGGTACACGTTAAGCTTGTTCTTCCAAAATTTCAAGTCGCGCCTTGTTATGCCAAAAATTCAAGCTAGCATCTCTGTCTATCGTGCTGCGAAACTCCCGCCTCTTCAACCCGCGCCTTGTTAGCCTGAAATATTTAAGATATATCTTTGTCTCGTTGTGCTCCGACAACTCCCTCCATCTCAACCCGCGCCTTGCTATTCTGAAATTACAACACGCGTGAACACTCCCACCTCCTGTGAAATCCTGACACGCGAAATGCCTGTGGTACCCTTGAACCGAAAGAACCGCCTCAAATCGGTGGGGGGTACTTTTGTAACTTACCCCACATTTTGGACAAGCGCGTCTCTAATCCATGGTTCCCCACTACCATCCCATCCGCCCACCCATTCGTACACCGAGGCCGCGAAAACCCACGACGAAACCCCACACCCTGCTCCATCCGCCACGCAGCCAGAGCCTCTTCCCCGACAACGTCGTCCGCAGCAACACCACAATGTCCCTCATCCACCGTACCGGATGAGGATCTGTCGGCGATCTCATCGTCCCACCGGTTCAGCCACCCCGTCCTCCACCTCCAAGGAGCTGCCCCGACGTTCCCCTCGTCTTTCGTGCCACCTCCATTCCCACACCGCCATCTTCACCTGCACCACCGGAAGGGCTTCATCATCACCGTTTCCTCAGATGAAGCTGCAGCCTAATCGGCGCCACCAAAGAGGTTGTACACTAATCGCCGCATTTTCTTCTTGATTCGATCTCACGGTGCTGCCAGCGCTCGGTCCCGAGCCGACACGGCGCGGCTCCATCCACGGCGGCATCGCCGGCCACTTCCTCCACGGTGTCGCTCCCTCGGCGGCGACGTCCACATCAGTAGGAGCTACTGCTGCTTTAGCTCTCGCTCGCGCTGCTGCTCTGCTCTTGCTCTTGGTCCCCTGCCTGGTCTGCTCTTGCTATTGCTCTTGCTCGCGCTGCTGCTCTCGCTCTTGCTCTTGCTTGTGATGCTGCTCCGATTTGGCTACACTTCAGTTGACTGAATCGACTTTTGGGTCAGTCGATTTTCAGGGGGTGGGCTCGCCAGGGTGAACGAAGAACCAGCCACAGCGGGGAGGGGGCTCGCCGGAGAGGTACCCCACTATCTATCATAGGGTTTAGGATGGGGGCGGTGGTCGCTGGCGGTGGCGGGGCGTTGGCGGGGCGGTGGCGTGGGGATCGTCGGAGAAAAAGCTCGGCACGGGAGGGCCTAAAGGGATGGCCGGGGCCGCGGTGGACTGGCGGTGGGGAGTGTTTTCGGGGGGGAGGGCGGGGCGGCGCACCGCTGGCCGCGGGCGGTGGGGGGCTGCTGTTTGGCCAGTGGTGGCTGGCGGCTCAGGGGGGTGGAGGTTGAAGATGAACCGCAGGCCCTTGATTTTGTATCCAACGGCTGCAAAATCGACTGACGAGAGATGAAAAAGTCAGTCGATCGACGTGTAGCCTCACCTTGCTAGTGCGTTCAGTTTCGACAGCAAAATTCAGTTTCGACAGTTAAGTTCAGTTTCGACAGTTAAGTTCAGTTTCGACAGTTAAGTTCAGAGATGAGCGGCTGATGTATTTTACATCTAGCACTTTGTGGTTATGTATTTTACGTCATGTATTGGAGATGCTATTAGAATTCCACTCAGGTTAACATTGTTCGTTGTCTCTCTTGTCCTGCTTCAGCCTCGGCGTCGTACAACTCACCGGAGCTGCTCCAACGATGAAACCCTCCATCACCAGACGCCTAAGATCTTCTTCCCCTCCTCCGACAACAAAGTCAGCCGGAGCATCCTCACCGGCCAACCCAATCACGCTGAGATCGACATGGCTTCGCCAAAGAGGTTGTACACTTGTTGCATCTCTTTTTTACTCTACATGTTATATATATTGTCCACTGAGCACTCATAGTAACGGGAAATACGATTATTTTATCCTACTATATGACAAGCAGTGAGGTACCAGGCAACTTAGCTATCCATGATGGACTCTCTTGAACGCCATCATTATTTATCTCTACGTGTTTGAGGTGTGCATTTGTCGATGGGCCTGGGAGTTGAGCTAGTATGGCAGTGCCCTGGGTCCAAAGTAATAGAAGTAGCACAAAAACATTTTTTTAGTGTAGGATTTTCCTTGCTCAAGCCCGCCTACTAGAATCGCCAGTGCTTGAAAGGAAAAGTGAATGAAAAACATAGGAATTGGAAAGTTTCTTATGGTACTACTTTTCATGAATTTGGTGCAAAGGAATGGAGCAAAGGAAAACTATAGGATTTGTTCCTTTAGTGTCTCTTGAAAGAAAAACTGTAGGAATTCTAATTTCCACTTCTCCTTTTCATATTACTATTCATCAAGCACAAGACTAAGAGATAGTAGCATAATAGCATTATAACCGTACATTTTCTTGTGGTTTGACTTAATCTCACCATGCTTTTTTGCATCCTGTGATCTTCCAATTGTTGTGAATCAAACACCCAGATTGGCAGAAATCCTGTGTTTTTAAATTCTCTGTTTTGCACATGCATTCCTATCCTATTCATGTCTATTTCCTATCCCTGCATAGTTAGAATCCTCAAATTCAAACAAGCCCTTACTCAATTACTTCTGTTATAGATATGTGTCAAAGAAAACCTTGTGTGGTTTGTCCTGCTCCTGCGGCGCTGTGTTCCACCCCAGCTCAGCTGCTCCAACGACGAAAGGGTTCACCACAGTAGGGATCCGCTCTCCAGACTGTCTTTCGCTGCCTCAGATCTTTTTCCCCGCCGTCGGTAGCCACGACAACTGCATTACCATCATCAACTGAGCAGGTGACCTTGAGGACTACACGGGTCCGCAAGACAGGTCACACTCTTCCGTGTCTGCTTCGTTATGCATCGCTTAATATGATGACATGCTACATTATCATCGTGTTCAACTATTAGACTCCGAGTCAGGTCCAAACTAATGCTGAAACTTGAGTTTTTAAATGGTTGTGGGGTACATATTGGGGCAGCAATCAGTACTATCTATCTACTATCTGGTTAATCTCCGGTGTCTACTATGATTTTCATGTTGGGTGCAAACAAACATTAAAGGAGCCATTATCTGTATTTTTTACTAAAGCTATTATCTGCCTGCTATCATTGGTTTTGGGTCTATCCACAATTTGCTACCATCACTCTGGATTTGTGCATGCAGTCCTTACATAATCTCACTATGTTTTATTCCTATGCATGCTAGTTATTGTACACAATGGAACTGATAATGTAGAGCAAAAGAGACGAGCCTTGAGTGGCAATAAAATTTCATGCAGGCGTCGTTCCATGGTGGGTGCAAAGGCAGCCCCCCTCCACCCATTTCAGATCGTAATCAAGAGGAAGATAACTGTTCTGAGGGGGATTCAGAAGGAGAAGACTACTCCTATTTACCCCATGAGGTCTTCGCTCTGACTTGGCATGCTGATGTTGGTAATATCATGCATATGGTGCCTTGCATTGCTTACTGTATACATTAAAGATGTCATCTTCTTAGTTTAGACATGCTTTGTGTCAATGCCATCTGTTTAGTTTCTTTATCGTATATGTGAATCATGCAATGCCATCTTGTCTAGCTAGGCATCATATATGTGAATTTTGCAATGCCACCCTGGTTAGCCAGTCATCTTATATGTGAATTATATCGTGCCATCATTTTTTTATTACGTGTTAAATTTGTCAAGAATTTTAGTACATTCAGTTACTCTTCCTGTGCATCAGCCATTCGGCACGGTCATGAAAAAATCTGGAGTGGAAACAAGGTCTTCAGAGCAGACAATGCTATCTGACGAAGCGCATATCTTGCTGGTTACCGATAGCTCCTCAGAGGAGGATTCAGAGACAGATGACCAATCATATTCCCCCCCCCCCCCGAGGTGCATGCCCTAACTTGGCAGGGTTATGTTGCTCATATCGTACGTATGGTATCTTGCATTGCTATGTCATTTGCTTAGTTTAGACATGCTTTGTGTGAATGCCACCTGTTTAGTGTCTAATTACCATATATGTGAATTATGCAATGCCATCTTGTTGCAAGACATTATATATGTGAATTATGCAGTGTTATCTTGTTGCAAGGCATTATGTATGTGAATTATGCAATGCCATGTTGTTTAGGCAAGCGTCATATATGTGAATTATATCATGACGTCCTTTTTTTGTATTTCTCATTACTTTTGTCGACAATGTTTGTATATTCAACTGCTCTTCCTGTGCATCAGCCATTTGAATTGGTGATGGAGAAATATGGAGTGAAAACAAGGTCATCAGAGCCGACAATGCTACCTGCTGAAGCAGATATCTTGCTGGTTACAGATAGCTCTTCAGGGGAGGATTCAGAGGCAGATGACCAGTCCTATTATCCCCCTGAGGTGTATGCTCAAACTTGGCAGGGTTATATTACTCATATAATGCGTATGTTGTATTGCAATGCTTAGTTTTTACATCATATACACAATATTGAATGCCATCTCCTTAGTTGACACATCATATATGTGATTGCCCTCTGCTCACTTCCTTAGTATATAAATCATATATTTGAATTATGGCATGCCATGATGTTTACATGGACAGCATGTATCTGAATTATGGCATGCCAACCCATTTTCTAAAGACATAATATAGTTATATCATCTCATCCTATTTACATAGTCATCATATTTTAAATTATGTCATTCTATCCGTGAATTATATCGTGCCATCATGTTTCCATCGATGGCATGTTTGTGATTTATGGCATGCCAACCACTTTAATAGACACATCGTATAGTTATATCATGTCATCCTGTTTACATAGTCATCATATTTTGAAGTATGTCATTCTATCATGTTTAGTTAGCCATCATACATGTGAAATTGTGTCATGCTATCCTGTTTAATTAGCCATCATATATGTGAAATTATGTCCTGCTATTCTGTTTGCTTAGACAACATAAATGTGAATTATTTCATGCCCTGTTTTCTTCCCTACTATCCATTGCACCTGTCTATCTTACAATGTCTGTACATTCAATTACTTTTCTTGTTTATCAGCCATTTCAATTGGAGGCAGTGATGGCAGTATCTGTGGGAGTAAAAACACAGTCTTCAGAAAAGATTGTGCTACCTGTCGATGCAGATAGAACCACGGTTGTACTTGCCCAAGAACCAGCCCCACCACACATAACCCACACTCATGCAGATTGTACCCCTACCCAGTTGGACAGAGAACCAGCTACACCCCTTCTAACCCCAACCCCAGCAGATAGACACCCAGTTCCCATTGACACAGCACCGTCTCCACCACAGAGCACCCAAACACGAGCAGTTAGTAAGGAAACTGCGGTGCCCAAATCACGAGGACCACCACTCCGAACCCGAAGTCAACGCTTAAAGCAGAAGAAGAATTGTTCTTAGGTCAGGTTCCGTAGCTATGGTTCATACTATTTTGCTCTTGCATCACTGTATTTACTGAGACCAACCAATTTCAAATTTGAAGGATGCAATTGAAACTCCAATGGCGCAACAGATATGTTTTAAACCTGTTTCTTCAACGTGTTTGGCTGTTTGCTGTTGTAACTTGCTCTATGTTGATTTCAGTTTCAATTGAACAAACAGTTATGTTCTCATGCCATGCACATTACAAGTGTTGTTATTGTTGTGTTGTTTCCCACACTTATATTCTGTCTATGCTGCTTTGTCTTGAATAGATATGATTCGAACTGTATCTATCTTGATTTGGCAACATAAACTAGAATGATATAGACCATACAGTGACCATACTACATAGATATATGTTTGTTTCATGTTGTTATCCTGTCACCTTACTACTGAACTAGTTTACCAAAATGAGTTTCATATACTACATTGTAAACATGAGATGTGTTTGTTTGTTTCTCTTTTAGAATGCGGATAAAGTATTGGAGAAGAGTACCCTGTTATGCAATGGTAAAGGAAGTAATGCAGATAAGGTTCAACATAGTGAGACATCCCTGTTGGTCTCCAAGAAAGCTGATAAAAACTATATTGAAGACACTGAGACAACCCCAAAGTCCTGTCTTGATGTAGTGTTCGAGTTACTGGCTACCACTGCTGGCACCAGCTCTTCGAACTCGTTGCCTGAATTAGTTCAGCTTTTTGAGTCTCAACTTCAAGTTGAAAGACATCGATCAGATGTTATGCGACAGGAAGCCCAAGGACTGAGAAAGTCCCTGCAGAATTCAGATGCATACTTTCTGGTGCAACAGCAAGCGCTGGAGGACTTAAGTGCCAAACAAGAGAAAGTTAATAAGCTTGCTAATCATCTTGCTAGCATTATGGGTACCCAGGATATTGTTTCTTGAGCTCTTCTGAAGTGGTTTCAGTTCTGGACTTGTTTTGCTGCGGCGTTTATATGCTGTTGTGTTCCCTATATTTGCACTGGTGGCGAACTTTGATGCCCAGTGGATGTAATATGTGTAATAGCCGTGATAGCCTAGTGTAAGTTGCTTGCTTATTTATTTCCTTGTTGTCTTGTTTATTTGTTTGCTTGTAGTCAATGTAGTTCTTTTTTTGCGGTTTGCTAGTGGCTGCAATAACCTATTTTTGAAAACTAGGCCACAATAACCATGGGCTAATATTTGCTGTAGTGACACTGGACCTACGGGTCGTAGAAATAGTGGGCCTTCTATAGGCCGTATAAACAGTGGGCCTTCTATGGCCGGTAGAAACAGTGCGCCTTCTATGGGTCATAGAAACAATGGGCCTTCTACGGGCCATAGAAACAATGGGCCTTCTACGGGCCGTATCATCAATGGGCCTTACAAGGGCCGTATGATCGATTCACCAAACATGGGCCAAACAGACCGCATTCTGGCCGTAAACGGGCTAGAGTTGGAATCGTCCGTTCATGGGCCGACCATAACGGGCCATCGTTAATAGGCCGTATTTGATGATGCTATGAAAACGGCCCAACGTATTAATGGACCACAAACGGGCCGACTGTAACCACGGGCTGAATTTGGCCCACAAGCAGAAAATGACAGTAACGGGCCGTAAGTAAACAAATGCTAGAAATGAGCCCAAGAATAAATGGGCTCTGAGAAGGCCGAAAGATAACATGGGCTAGAAACGGCCCAACGGAATAATGGGCCTTTAATGGGTATAAAGTGATACACTGTTCTATACGGGCCAGTTTCACCACGGGCTGTTAATGGATGTAAAGTGATACATTGTTCATTACGGGCCAATTTCACCACGGGCCGTTAATAGGCCAAGAGTTACATAGGGCCTCATATGGGCTGAAAGATGTCATGGGCCATACATGGGCCAGAAGTGAAAACGGGCTGGAATCATATTGGATGGCCCAGATGATGCTACTGGGCCTAATTCGAATAGGGCGTAATGGGCCTTGGGTTAGCGGGCTGTAAATGGGCTATATGCGAACATGCTGTTAACAGGCTTTCCATGGGCCGGCCCGCCACCTTTTGACCAAGCCAAACGGGCCGGCCTTTTCATAGCAATGGGCCTCTGTTGGGCCGTGCCACGTGTCGACGTATCATAGGCGCCTTTGTCCAATGAGTGGATGACATCTTTCCAGCGATGAGCCGACACGTGTTTCCTCCAGCCAATGATGATTTTACACGTGGAAAATCCCCATTGGTCAGGGCTGCTAACGGGTTATCGGATCCAAAACCCGACCCGATAGCTTAACGGTGTTCCGTTACGGTGGATGCCACGTGTCGGTCACCCTTGACGAAAGCACTTCTGTGACGCGCGATTTATCGTCATGGAAGTGGACACTTCCGTGATGAAAATTTTGGTAATGTCATGGAACACTTCTACGATAGCACAGGTATGACTATCTTGATTCTGTCATAAATTTGTCATGGATGTACATGCATGACAAAAAACGCGACCTACTATGACAAATACGTATCATCACGGAAGTGTATTTTTTTTTGTAGTGCTCCTCGATAACGTAAGGACCTTCCCATTTAGAGAGAAGTTTTCCTGCAAAAAATCTTAAACGAGAGTTGAAGAGCAACACATAATCACCTACATTAAACTCGCGCTTTTGTATCCTTTTTTCATGCCATCTTTTAACTTTTTCTTTAAACAGTTTGGCATTCTCATAGGCTTGAGTTCTCCATTCATCAAGTGAGCTAATGTAAAAATAACCTCTTCTCACCGACAAGTTTGAAATCATAATTGAGCTCTTTAATGGCTGAATATGCCTTATGTTCTAGTTCGAGAGGTAAGTGACATGCTTTTCCATAAACCATTTTATATGGAGACATACCCATAGGATTTTTATATGCAGTTCTATAAGCCCATAATGCATCATCAAGTTTCTTGGACCAATTCTTTCTAGATCTATTAACAGTCTTCTGCAAAATTAATTTAAGCTCTCTATTACTCAGTTCTACTTGGCCACTAGACTGTGGGTGATATGGAGATGCAATTCTATGATTAACATCATACTTAGCAAGCATTTTACGAAAAGCACCATGAATAAAATGTGAACCACCATCAGTCATTAGGTATCTAGGGACTCCAAACCTCGGAAAAATAACTTCTTTAAGCATCTTAATAGAGGTGTTATGATCGGCACTACTAGTTGGAATAGCTTCTACCCACTTAGTAACGTAATCAAAAGCAACTAAAATATGTGTAAACCCATTAGAGGAAGGAAACGGTCCCATATAATCAAAGCCCCAAACATCAAAGGGTTCAATAACAAGAGAATAATTCATAGGCATTTC
Source organism: Triticum aestivum (assembly GCF_018294505.1). NCBI lineage: Eukaryota > Viridiplantae > Streptophyta > Magnoliopsida > Poales > Poaceae > Triticum > Triticum aestivum. The sequence continues at coordinate 195,977,625 of NC_057807.1, read as the reverse complement.
TTGACGTCTACTAATATTACCAATTCTTTGACATTCATCGCAAGACAAGACGAACTTACGGGCATCCTAGAAGAGAGTAGGCCAATAAAAACCAAATTGCAATACCTTATGTGCAGTTCTATCTCCAGCGTGGTGTCCTCCATAAGCCTCGGAGTGACACTTGCGTAGGATCTATTCCTGTTCATGCTCAGGTACATAACGTCTAATAACATCATCTACTCCTTCTTTATAAAGGTGTGGGTCATCCCATAAGTAATGTCTTAAATCATAGAAAAACTATTTCTTTTGCTAGTATGTGAAGCTAGGTGGTATAAATTTAGCAACAATGTAATTAGCATAATCAGCATACCATGGAGCAGTACGAGAAGCATTTATGACAGCTAATTTTTCATTAGGGAAGCTATCAGCAATAGGTAGTGGGTCATCAAGAACATTCTCTAACCTAGACAAGTTGTCTGCAACGGGGTTCTCAGCTCCCTTTTTATCAATAATATGCAAATCAAATTCTTGTAGTAGGAGAACCCATCTAATAAGTCTAGGTTTAGCATCTTTCTTTTCCATAAGATATTTAATAGCAGCATGATCAATGTGAACAGTTACTTTAGAATCAACAATATAAGGTCTGAACTTATCACAAGCAAATACAACTGCTAAAAATTATTTTTCAGTAGTGGCATAATTTCTCTGGGCACTGTCTAGAGTTTTACTAGCATATTGAATAACATTTAGTTTCTTGTCCACTCTTTGCCCTAGAATAGCACCTACAGCATAATTATTAGCATCGCACATAATTTCAAAGGGTAAATTCCAATCAGGTGGTTGAACAATAGGTGAAGAAATCAAAGCTTTCTTAAGTATTTCAAATGCTTCTACACAATCATCATCGAAGACAAAAGGAATATCTTTTTGTAAGAGATTAGTCAGAGGCCTGGAAATTTTAAAGAAGTCCTTAATAAACCTCCTATAAAAACCGGCATGACCAAGGAAACTTCTTATACCTTTAATGTCCTTAGGACACGGCATCTTTTCAATAGCATCAACTTTGGCTTTATCAACTTCAATACCTCTTTCAGAAATTTTATGCCCCAAGACAATGCCTTCATTAACCATAAAGTGGCACTTCTCCCAATTCAATACAAGACTAGTATCTTTGCATCTCTGCAAAACTCGATCAAGGTTGCTCAAGCAATCATCAAAAGAAGATCCATAAACAGAGAAATCATCCATGAAAACCTCAACAATCTTTTCACAAAAGTCAGAGAATATAGCCATCATGCATCTTTGAAAGGTAGTAGGTGCATTACATAAACCAAAAGGCATACGTCTATAAGCAAAAGTACCAAAAGGGCAAGTAAAAGTGGTCCTTTCTTGATCCTCTTTTGAGACAGGTATTTGAGAGAAACCAGAGTAACCATCTAGAAAGCAAAAATGTGTATGTTTGGATAATCTTTCTAGAATTTGATCAATAAAAGGTAAAGGGTAATGATCTTTTTTAGTAGCTTTATTTAATTTGCAGAAATCAATTACCATCCTATAACCTTTAACAATTCTTTGCAGGATCAATTCATCTTTATCATTAGGAACGACACTAATACCTCCCTTCTTAGGGACAGAATGGACAGGACTTACCCACTGAATATCAGCAACGGGATAAATTATACCTGCTTCCAGGAGCTTTAGTATTTCTTTTCTTACCACTTCTTTCATCTTAGGATTTAACCGTCGTTGGTGATCAACAACTGGTTTAGTGTCTTTCTCCAATTTTATCTTGTGTTGGCATAGAGTGGGACTAATGCCCTTAAGATCATCAAGAGTATATCCAATAGCAGCACGGTGCTTCTTCAGAGTTTTCAATAATCTCTCTTCTTCTTGCTTTGAAAGGTTAGCACTAATAATAACAGGATATATCTTATTTTCATCAAGATAAGCATATTTAAGAGTATCAGGTAGTGTTCTAAGCTCAAACACGGGATCACCCTTGGGTGGAGGGGGATCCCCTAGAATTTCAACAGGCAAGTTGTGTTTCAAAATAGGTCCCTGTTTAAAGAATACTTCATCTATCTCCCTTCTTTCATTCATAAACATATCATTTTCATGGTCTAGCAAATATTGTTCTAAAGGATCATTAGGAGGCACGGCAATAGAAGCAAGACCAATAACTTCATCCTTACTAGAAAATTCTTTATCATGGGGTTGTCTACGAAATTTAGCAAAATTAAAATCATGAGACATATCCCCCAAACCAATAGTAACAATATCCTTTTGCAATCTATCCTAGCATTAACAGTGTTCAAGAAGGGTCTACCAAATATGATGGGACAAAAGCTATCTTATGGGGAACCAAGAACAAGAAAATCAGCAGGATATTTAACTTTCCCACACAAGACTTCAACATCTCTAACAATCCCAACTGGTGAAATAGTATCTCTATTGGCAAGCTTAACTGTAACATCAATTTCTTCTATCTCAGCAGGTGCAATATCATGCATAATTTCTTTGTATAAGGAATGAGGTATTGCACTAGCACTAGCACCCATATCACATAAGCCATGGTAATAATGATCTCCTATTTTAACAGAAATAACAGGCATGCCTACAACAGGTCTATGTTTATTCTTAGTATCTGGCCTAGCAAATCTAGCAGCTTCATCACAGAAGTAAATAACATGCCCATCAATATTATCAGCCAAGAGATCTTTAACCATAGCAATACTAGGTTCAACTTTAATTTGCTCAGGTGGTGTAGGTGTTCTAGTATTACTCTTACGAACCACAGTTGAAGCTTTAGCATGATCCTTTATCCTAACAGGGAAAGGTGGTTTCTCAATATAGGTAGTAGGAACAACAGGATCATTATAAGTGATAGTCTTTTCTTCAACTATAATAGGTGCAACTACTTTTACTTCAGTGGGAGGATTATATTTAAACCACTTCTCCTTAGGGAGGTCAACATGAGTAGCAAATGATTCACAGAAAGAAGCTACTATCTCAGAGTCAAGTCCATATTTAGTGCTAAATTCACAAAAAACATCAGTATCCATAAAAGATTTAACACAATCAAACTTAGGTGTCATACCTGACTCCTTACCTTCATCGAGATCCCAATCTTCAGAGTTGCATTTAATTCTTTCCAATAAATCCCATCTGAATTCAATAGTCTTCATCATAAAAGAACCAGTACAAGAAGTATCGAGCATGGAGTGATTGTTGAGATAAAGCCGAGCATAAAAATTTTGAATAATCATTTCTCTTGAGAGCTCATGATTGGGGCATGAATATAACATTGACTTAAGCCTCCCCCAAGCTTGACAGATGCTTTCTCCTTCGCAAGGCCAAAAATTATATATGTAATTACGATCACGATGAACAAGATGCATAGGATAAAACTTCTGGTGAAATTCCAATTTCAATCGATTGTAGTTCCATGATCCCATATCATCACATAGCCTATACCATGTCAATGCCTCTCCCTTCAAAGATAAAGGGAAGACCTTCTTCTTGATAACATCCTCGGGCATACATGCAAGCTTAAATAATACACAAACTTCATCCACATAGATTAGGTGCAAATCAGGATGCAATGTTCCATCTCCTGTAAAAGGATTAGCTAGCAGTTTCTCTATCATACCCGAAGGAATTTCAAAGTAAACATTTTCAGTAGGTTCAGTAGGTTGAGGAGCAACTCTTTGCTCTACTGGTCGGGGTGAAGATACCCCGAACAAGCCCCTCAAAGGATTATGTTCCATAGTAACAAGTGACAGTAAATTTTAGCACACTATATAAATTTTTCATTACCAAGTTCCACTTACCAAAGGCGCTTCACTCCCCAGCAATGGCGCCGGAAAAGAGTCTTGATGACCCACAAGTGTAGGGGGTCTATCATAGTCCTTTCGATAAGTAAGAGTGTCGAACCCAACGAGGAGCAGAAGGAAATGACAAGCAGTTTTCAGTAAGGTATTCTCTGCAAGCACTGAAATTATCGGTAATAGATAGTTTTGTGATAAGGTAATTCATAACGGGTAACAAGTAATGAAAGTAAATAAGGTGTAGCAAGGTGGCCAAATCCTTTTTGTAGCAAAGGACAAGCCTGGACAAATTCTTATATAGAGAAAAGCGCTCCCGAGGACACATGGGAATTATCGTCAAGCTAGTTTTCATCACGCTCATATGATTCGCGTTTGTTACTTTGATGATTTGATATGCGGGTGGACTGGTGCTTGGGTACTGCCCTTTCTTGGACAAGTATCCCACTTATGATTAACCCCTATTGCAAGCATCCGCAACTACAAAAGAAGTATTAACGTAAACCTAACCATAGCATGAAACATATGGATCCAACTCAACCCCTTACGAAGCAACGCATAAACTAGGGTTTAAGCTTCTGTCACTCTAGCAACCCATCATCTACTTATTACTTCCCAATGCCTTCCTCTAGGCCCAAACAATGGTGAAGTGTCATGTAGTTGATGTTCACATAACACCACTAGAGGAGAGACAACATACATCTCATCAAAATATTGAATGAATACCAAATTCACATGACTACTTATAGCAAGACTTCTCCCATGTCCTCAGGAACAAATGGAACTACTCACAAATCATATTCATGTTCATAATCAGAGGGGTATTAATATGCATAAAGGATCTGAACATATGATCTTCCACCGAATAAACCAACTAGCATCAACTACAAGGGGTAATCAACACTACTAGCAACCCACAGGTACCAATTTGAGGTTTTGGGACAAAGATTGGATACAAGAGATGAACTAGGGTTTGAGAGGAGATGGTGCTGGTGAAGATGTTGATGGAGATTGACCCCCTCCCGATGAGAGGATCGATGGTGATGATTTCCCCCTCTCGGAGGGATGTTTCCCCAGCAGAACAGCTCCGCCGGAGCCCTAGATTGGTTCCGCCAAGGTTCCGCCTCGTGGCGGCGGTGTTTCTTCCCGAAAGCTTGCTTATGATTTTTTTTCAGCGTAAAAGTCTTCATATAGCAAAAGATGGTCACCGGAGAGCTGCCAGGGGGCCCACGAGGTAGGGGGCGCGCCTAGGGGCGCGCCCCCCACCCTTGTGGTGAGGGTGTGGGCCCCCTCTGGTACTTTCTTCGCCCAGTATTTTTTATTAATTCCAAAAATGACTTTCGTGGAGTTTCAGGACTTTTGGAGTTGTGCAGAATAGGTTTCTGATATTTGCTCCTTTTCCAGCCTAGAATTCCAGCTGCTGGCATTCTCCCTCTTCATGTAAACCTTGTAAAATAAGAGAGAATAGGCATAAGTATCGTGACATAACGTGTAATAACAGTCCATAATGCAATAAACATCGATATAAAAGCATGATGCAAAATGGATGTATCAACTCTCATGAAGAAGATCTTGCAACCATAGAGGAGAAGTTGGTCACCATTCTTCTAGCCCTGGACAATGAAATCCAGACCCTCCTGACCAGGCGCACCGAGGAGCTAGAGCAGATGCACAAGGAAGCACTCCAAGCCCAAGCAATGGAGCATGCCTAAAAGCTCAAAGGGGCCCTTGATGTTGTCAACACTGCTAAAACCGCCAAGGTGGTCCTTGAATCCAAGATCAAAGCACTTGAAGAAGACCTTGTCATCAAAGATGAAGAAATTGCTACTCTCGAGGACTCAGCTCGGAAGAAGATCCACACATTGGCAGAGCTCCAAGCTACACCATCGTCCAAGAACAGCAAACTTCAGACCGCCTCTGAAGCCCAGCTTGACCTGCAGACCAAACTTTTTGGCTTCGAAGACACTCCCGTCCCCACCAATGCTGAAACCAGCTCTCGATAAAGGAACTAGCGGAGACCAAAGTTCTGTTCAAGGATGCCGAAGAGAAGTTTGACCAGCTGATACGTCTCCGTCGTATCTATAATTTTTGATTGTTCCATGCCAATATTCTAAAACTTTTGCATACTTTTGGCAACTTTTTATACTATTTTCTTGGACTAACATATTGATCCAGTGCCAGTTCCTATTTGTTGCATTTTTTGCTTCGCAGAAAACCCATATCAAACGGAGTCCAAACGCGATAAAAACTTGTGGTGATTTTTTTTGAATATATGTGAACTTTGGGAATTGGAATCGACACGAGACGATGCCCGAGGGGGCCACAACGTAGGGGGGAGCGCCCTAGACCCTTGTGGTCACCCCGTAAGGCAGTTGGTGCCCTTCTTTTTCCACAAGAAAGCTAATATCTGGATAAAAAATCGTGTTAAAATTTCAGCCCAATCGGAGTTACGGATCTCCGGGAATTTAAGAAATAGTGAAAGGCCATAATCTGGGAACGCAGAAACAGAAGGAAACAGAGAGAGATCCAATCTCGGAGGGGCTCCCGCCCCTCTGCTGCCATGGAGGCCATGGACCAGAGGGAAAACCATTCTCCCATCTAGGAGGGAGGTCAAGGCAGAACAAGAAGGAGAGGGGCTCTCTCCCCCTCTCTCCCGGTGGCACCGGAATGCCGCCGGGGCCATCATCGTGATGGCGATCTACACCAACAACTTCGTCATCATCATCACCAACTCTCTCCCCCTCTATACAGCGGTGTAACACCCCTTCTCCCCGCTGTAATCTCTACTTAAACATGGTGCTCAACACTATATATTATTTCCAAATGATGTATGGCTACCCAATGATGTTTGAGTAGATCCGTTTTGTCCTATGGGTTGACTATTGCTTGTGATTGGTTTGAGTTGCATGTTTTATTTTTGGTTTTGTCCTATGGTGCTCTCCGTGTCACGCAAGCATGAGGGATCCCCACTGTGGGTTTTGTAATATGTTCATGACCCGCTTATGGTGGGTGGCGTGAGTGATAGAAACACGGACCCGAGTAAGTAGGTTGTTTATGTATGGGAGTAAAATTGCAATAGTACTTAGGTGGTTATTTGGTTTATTATACTAATGGATCTCACGAGGGTTTTGTTAAGTTTTGTGTTATTGAAGTTTTCAAGTTTTGGGTGAGATCACGATGGATGAAGGAATAAGGAGTGGCAAGAGCCTAAGCTTGGGGATGCCCAAGGCACCCCAAGGTAATATTCAAGGACTCCCAAGTAACTAAGCTTGGGGATGCCTTAGAAGGCATCCCCTTTTTCTTCTAATGATCATCGGTAATTTTACTTGGAGCTATATTTTTATTCGTCACATGATATGCACAAATCTTGGAGCGTCGTGTGCTTTATTTTTTAGTAATGCACCATGCTGGTATGAGATAGTCCTTGGTTGATTTATAGAATTCTCTTTGCACTTCACTTATAACTTTTGAGTATGGCTTTACAGAATACTTCATGTGCTTCACTTATATCAGTTGAAGTTTGGATTGCCTGTTTCTCTACACATAGAAAACTGCCATTTGTAGAATGCTCTTTTCCTTCACTTATATTTGTTACAGCATGGGCATATCTTTTGTAGAAAGAATTAAACTCTCATGCTTCGCTTATATATATTTAGAGAATCCACGGGAATTGGTCATTCACATGGTTAGTCATAAAATCCTACATAAAACTTGTAGATCACTGAATATGATATGTTTGATTCCTTGCAATAGTTTTGCAATATAAAGATAGTGATATTAGAGTCATGCTAGTGAGTAATTGTGGATTGGTAGAAATACTTGTGCTAAGGTTTGTGATTCCCTAAGCATGCACGTATGGTGAACCGTTATGTGATGAAGTTGGAGCATGATTTATTTTTGATTGTCTTCCTTATGAGTGGCGGTCGAGGACGAGCTATGGTCTTTTCCTACCAATCTATCCCCCTAGGAGCATGCGTGTAGTAATTTGTTTCGATAGCTAACAGATTTTTGCAATAAGTATGTGAGTTCTATATGACCAATGTTGAGTCCATGGATTATATGCACTCTCACCCTTCCATCATTGCTAGGCTCTTCGGTACCGTGCATTGCCCTTTCTCACCCTCGAGAGTCAGTGAAAACTTCGTCGGTGCATCCAAACCCCGTGATATGATACGCTCTGTCACACATAAGCCTTCTTATATCTTCCTCAAAACAGCCACCATACCTACCTATCATGGCATTTCCATAGCCATTCCGAGATATATTGCCATGCAACTTCCATCATCATCATATACATGACTTGAGCATTCATTGTCATATTGCTTTGCATGATTGTAGGATAGCTAGCCTGATATTTTCATGGCTTGTCTTTTTTTTATATCGTTGCTACGCTAGATCATTGCACATCCCGGTACACCGCCGGAGGCATTCATATAGAGTCATATATTTGTTCTAGTATCGAGTTATAAGTAAATAAAAGTGTGATGATCATCATTATTAGAGCATTGTCCCATGTGAGGAAAGGATGATGGAAGCTATAATTCTCTCACAAGTTGGGATGAGTCTCCGGACTTTAAAAAAATAAAAGAGGGCAAAGAAGCCCAAATAAAAAAAGGAGGCCAAAGAGCCCAAAACAAAAAAAGAGAGAAAAAGAGAGAAGGGACAATGCTACTATCCTTTTACCACACTTGTGCTTCAGAGTAGTACCATGTTCTTCATATAGAGAGTCTCTTGAGTTATCACTTTCATATACTAGTGGGAATTTTCATTATAGAACTTGGCTTGTATATTCCGATGATGGGCTTCCTCAAATGCCTGAGGTCTTCATGAGCAAACAAGTTGGATGCACACCCACTTAGTTTCATTTGTGAGCTTTCATACACTTATAGCTCTAGTGCATCCGTTGCATGGCAATCCCTACTCCTTGCATTGACATCAATTGATGGGCATCTCCATAACCCATTGATTAGCCGCGTCGATGTGAGACTTTCTCATTTTTGTCTTGTCCACACAACCTCCACCATCATATTCTATTTCACCTATAGTGCTATATCCATGGCTCACACTCATGTATTGCGTGAAAGTTGAAAAGGCTTGAGAACATTAAAAGTATGAAACAATTGATTGGCTTGTCATCGGGGTTGTGCATGATGAAATACTTTGTGTGGTGAAGATGGAGCATAGCCAGACTATATGATTTCGTAGGGATAACTTTCTTTAGCCATGTTATTTTGAGAAGACATGATTGCTTTATTAGTATGCTTGAAGTATTATTGCCTTTATGTCAAATGATAGACTATTGCTTTGAATCACTCGCGTCTTAATATTCATGCCATGATTAGATTATATGATCAAGATTATGCTAGGTAGCATTCCACATCAAAAATTATCTTTTTTATCATTTACCTACTCAAGGACGAGCAGAATTTAAGCTTGGGGGTGCTAATACGTCTCCATCATATCTATAATTTTTGATTGTTCCATGCCAATATTCTACAGCTTTTACATACTTTTGGCAACTTTTTATACTATTTTCTTGGACTAACATATTGATCTAGTGCCCAGCTCTAGTTCCTGTTTGTTGCATGTTTTTGTTTCGTAGAAAATCCATATCAAATGGAGTCCAAACGCAATAAAAACTTACGAAGATTTTTTTGGAATATATGTGAATTTTGGGAATTGGAATCAACGTGAGACGATGACCGAGGGGGGGCACAAGGCAGGGGGCGCACCCCAGGGGGTACGGCATGCCCTGGACCCTTTTGGTCACCCGTTAAGGCGGTTGGTGCCCTTCTGTCACCGCGAGAAAGCTAATATCTAGATAAAAATCGTGTTAATATTTCAGCCCAATAGGAGTTACGGATCTCCAGGAATTTAAGAAACGGTGGAAGGCCAGAATCTGGGAACACAGAAGCAGAAGGAAACTGAGATAGAGATCCAATCTTGGAGGGGCTCCCGCCCCTCCGCCACCATGGAAGCCATGGACCAGAGGGTAAACCCTTCTACCATCTAGGGGGAGGTCAAGGAAGAAGAAGAAGGAGGGGGGCTCTCTCCCCCTCTCTCCCGGTGGCACTGGAACGCTGTCGGGGCCATCACCGATGATGGCGAAATGCACCAACAACTTCGCCGCCGTCATCACCAACTCTCTCCCCCTTTATGCAGTGATGTAACACCCCTTCTACCCGTTGTAATCTCTACTTAAACATGGTGCTCAATGCTATATATTTTCCCAATGATGTATGTCTATCCTATGATGTTTGAGTAGATCTATTTTGTCCTATGAGTTGATTGATGATCGTGATTGGTTTGAGTTGTATGTTTTATTATTGGTGCTGCCCTATGGTGCTCTCCATGTCGCGCAAGCGTGAGGGATCCCCGCTGTAGGGTTTGCAATATGTTCATGATCCGCTTAAGGTGGTGCCGTGAGTGATAGAAACACAAACCCGGGTAAGTAGATTGTTTGCATATGGGAGTAAAATTGCAATAGTGATTACCGGTCTAGTTATCGATTGCCTAGGGACAAATAACTTTCTTGCATAAAAAAAAGCTCTCTACTAAAACTAACTTAGTTGTTTCTTTATCTAACCAACCCCTAGCTTTTATTTACGTGTTCTTTATTATCTTGCAAACCTATCCCTTTACACCTACAAAGTACTTCTAGTTTCATACTTGTTCTAGGTAAAGCAAACGTTAAGCGTGCGTAGAGTTGTATCGGTGGTCGATAGAACTTGACAGAATATTTGTTCTACCTTTAGCTCCTCATTGGGTTTGAAACGTTTACTTATCGAGAAAGGCTACAATTGATCCCCTATACTTGTGCGTTATCACCAGCTGAAGAGCTCCATGTCTCTCTGGACCAATCTGCTTCTAGACATCATTCAACGCATCAGCAAGCAGCTGGCCATCATGGAAATGGAAAGTTGGGGCTTTGCCCAGAACTCCAATCAAACTCCAAGCATGACGCTAACTCTCTTCTTTGAGGGCCTCCTTGCGGCATTGGATGCTCATCACAAGGGTCGCATGAAGAAGTATGTTGATGAAGCATGAATCCTTGTGCGCAATGTGATGTTGAGGATCTTCACCAAGGTAGTGCACTACAACCCCGGCGTCGACATCTTCATGATCTTCAAGAAAACTCCTGAGGGTACCAACACTTCAGTTGCCAGAGCGTATGTGATACCTCTTGCCAATGAGATCGGTGAAAAATGCATTTGTGTTCATGGCAACCTCAGGAATTAGACTTGTGTCCTTGCTAAGGCCATTGTTATGGCACATGTAAAAGACATGGTTATCTTTGATTAGGCATGTTCTGTTATTTGTATGATATAACTATTTGCTTGAATGAATGTATCCATCTTCCCTGTGTAATTTTGCCTTTGTATTTCTCATACCCTACGCTTGCTGGAAGAAACTTCCCGGTGTGCAAGTGCCGCTTCCCGGTAATGTTAACACTTCTTGGTCTTGGTGCAACTACTTATATTGTTGAGCGGACTCGAAACAAACAAGAGCACAGCCAACCCCAACAAGCTTCCTTCGCGTGCAAGTTTTTTCATCAAAGGTAGAAATCATTCAAGGAAACATAGCAATAACAACAATGAAATTTGTTTCAAAGTTTTGCAACTTAGCTTTATTTGTTGTACTTCTTGTACTCGACGATATCTTGAAACCTCATTGGTTTCTACACCATTACTCTCCCCGGGAAACTTGCATGCGATGGAATTGTTCTGCCTTTAAGAAAAATGAGTTGGCTAGAACTCTTGATGTCTCATTAATCATCTCATACAACATATGAACACAACATTTCATGCAAGACAGCAAGACACATAATAAATATGTACTTTGACAAAACATTGTGAAACACTTAGCTTTATTTCACTACGCGCGGGTTCTGCGCTCGGCTTTGTACAAATAATTACATGCCCTGACGGCCAACTTGTACAAAAGGTGTTGTCGAGAGGCCTGGCAATTGCGCCTCACGGGTAGAACCTGTGAACATGTTCAATATTCCATGAATTCTGCACTGGAGTAACACCTTTGATTGGTAGACAAACTGAGCAGCCCTAGTAACTTGAACTACCCAGTGATGAGGAGATCAATACCATTGTTACACCCACAGCCCCTACTACTATACATATTGGACCAATTACTAGAGCTCGCGCATGCCAATTAAATTACCAGGTACTCCTGTTTCTTGGTAATGATTCTAATATTCATGAGAATATGATGTTACCTAAATTGGGTACATTTGTTTTGCTTACAAATGAAGGGTCTAGCTTGGACAAGAAGGATGAACATTGGAGCAAGATCAAGCATGGAGATGATGGCATGCGCAAGGGGAACAAGAATGGAGTTTCAAGTGATGATTTTAGGACTTTGAGGCCACCATAATGAGTGCATGAAGGCTTGGGCGAAATATACAAGATGCCACTTCATAAATTTCATCCAGAGGCTATTAGAGGTGTTGTGTCACCTTAGTATTGGGCAGGCCCATGTAATTTTGAAATACTTCGGTATATGCTATTTTTAGAGTCCGTATGTGTGGGGAAACATAGTTAGGGTTGGTTTTGGACCCCCTCCTCCAAGGGTCACGAAATTACCACCCTCTTCCTCCATATATACAGCCCTTAGGGCATCGTTTAGACTTTGGGTTTTGTTTAGATTAAAGTTTGTCATAGCTGCAACTTCGCGTACTTCATTTGTGTTCTTTGTTTGCTTGCAGGAAAACAACCCTCGTGGTTAGGTTGATCGTGCTCCAGCGTGGTTAATAACCTCCTGGATTTGGCGATTGCTAAGGCACGACATCCTCGCACGTTTGTAGTCAGATCGTCAAAGTCTACTACTTCGAAAACGGTAATCACCATCTCATCGAAAGACGGGACACCTTTGCTTATATCAAGTGGTATCATATTTCCAGGTTGCTCGGTGAGAATTTCCAGTTTTTCATAGTTTAGAGCGCATCTATTCTTCATATCTACAGTCCACGAAAAAGCCACACAAAAATTAGGGTTAGTTCATCATACTCGAACCAATCTGAGCTTTTGCATAATCTTTCAGTATTTTGCTTTGTTGAGTTCGCGATTGCATCGTCGTGTCAAGTTGTTGGTCTTAGCGTCTAGTTCTTTAGAGTTTCGAGTTCTGTTCACAAGTTGTCACGCCGTCGCTGCACCATCATCATCGCCCCTTCCATATACCACTGCCGCTTATCCGCTACTTCTCTGAGTCCATATACCACCACCTATCCGAGTCCATATACCACTACCACTTTGAATCCATATACCCCCCCCCCCATCCGAGTCCATCTCATATTGGTTTGCTTTCGAGATCCATCTATTTCCATATTTGTTTTCCCTTGTTTGAGTAGGTTTAGGATTTCATCAATTTTTTGCCATCTGTAGAAGAGGTTGGTTTCCAAAAAAGATAGTCTGGAAACCACCCTCAGTTTAGGCCCAAAACTTTCCAAAAACTCACTTGTCAAAAAAATTCCAACTATCCTATTTTTAGGTGTTTTCGACCGTTTTGAGACAGTCGCCATTATAGAACGTTTTTTTTAGTTTCCAAATTTTGGTCTGGGCAGTCGAAAAAAAATATTCGGAAAATTTCATGGCTATCCTATTATTTTGACTTGGGAAAAGTTTTGAGATACTCGCCATTATAGTGATTTTCTGCAAAAAAAAAGAGCGCCAAATAATTTCAGTGTGCCCCTCCTACGTTTACATGCATTGTTGTGATTTTGTTAGTGTTCTAGGCTCGCGTCTCCAGCACGGTCTAGCCTAGGACCAGCACAGTATCATTGTTGAGCGTTTATTCAACTTTGCATCTCTGAATTGATTATTGCTCACATTTTTGCTTCCATATCATAAGCCTTCCCAGCTCCCCATACATCTACATTGTGCGTTTGACACCACCTGGCAGTTGCTCTATCCAAGCTTTGAGAGTTTTGACTACAATGGTTGCCGATCACTATCTGCTGCTTGGTAAGAACTGGTAAGATTTGAGATTCGCTTGATGGATTTGTGACTCACCACCACCACTTCCTAGTAGTCTGTAGGACATATTCTTGTGTGTTTCTCTTGTTGCTAACCATGAAAGGATCACAAGCGCAAATCTGGATTGGGAGAACATGACAAAGAAGGAACTACATGATAAATTGAACAAATGTTTGGTGAACATGTGCAAGACGTGATGGCCAGCTTTGGAAAGGAACCGGAGAGGATTGATGACATTGAGAAGACAATTGACACCAAGTTGGACGGCAAGTTCGATGAAGTACTCGCGCGTCTACCACAACCACCAGCCGCCTCTGCTGCACCGTTGCAACAACATCAACAACCATATCCACGTCGCGATCCAGCAGGACGAGCAAAGCGTGTTCCTCTTGAGCCAGGACAAACTTCTGGTGCCGCTGCTACTGTTGTTGATGCTTTTGTAGCTCCTACTGCTACTGCAGAGGGGGAGGACTATTACAAGGATGAGGTTGATCAAAATTAGAACTACGTGCAACCACGAGCACCACTACCACCAGGTCATCCTCATGCATATAATCGCAACGGTAGGGCTGCACCACCACCTGAGGTACAAGATTATGATCATATTCCTAAACTAAAATTTAATATTCCACCGTTTGAGGGTAGATACATTCCTGATGTCTATCTTAGAAACTGAACAACGTTTCACATGCTTATAATATCCTGAGGATAGTCATGTTGCTGTTGTTTGCGAATTCACTAGTTTTGCTTCTGTTTGGTGGTCTAAACATTATAGATTATATCATGATAATATCCCTAATACTTGGGCTACTTTGAAAATTGCTATGCATACTCGTTGGGTTCCACCATATTATCAAAAGTGAATTACTCCAAAAATTGCAGCATTTAAAACAAGGAAAAATTATGTAGAAGAATTTTATCAGGAATTACAAACTGGCATGATTAGATGTGGTATTGTTGAGGATAATTTAGCTATGCTTGCATGTTTCATGGGTGGGTTAAATAGAGAGATTCAGACTATCTTAGAGTATAAGGAATATAACAATATCACTCGTTTATTCCATCTTGCTTACAAAGCTGAATGTGAAGTGCAGGATCAACAGGCATTGGCGCGAACTAATTTTTCTGCAGGTCGACCTTCATCATGGACACCGCGTACATCATCTACTTCCACTCGTCCGGCTACACCACCGCCTACTTCATCTGTCACCTCTAACCTTCATAAAGGCGAATAAACACCACCACCATCAACCAGGATTACACCTTCCATTCTTGTGCAGAGCTCTTCTTCATCCATGGCATCCACAAGGCCAACACATGATGTTATATGTCGTTGTTGCGCTGGTCGTGGTCACTATGCGAGCAAATGTCCATCTCAACGTGTCATGATCGTTACTGAGGATGGTGGGTATGAGTCCGCTAGTGATTATGATGAGGAGAGTTTGGCTCTTATTTCGAGTGAAGAGCAAGGTGGAGATGATTTTGAACAAGAGACACAATACATGGCTACTGGAGACGCTGACAGGTATGAAAGTTTAGTTTCTCAACATGTTTTGAGTGTGCAGGTCACACAAGTTGAGCAAAATCGGAGGCACAATTTGTTCCATACAAAGGGAGTTGTCAAGGAACATTTTGTTCGTGTCATCATAGATGGAGGGAGTTGCAACAACTTGGCTAGCATGGAGATGGTGGAGAAGTTGTCTCTCATCACAAGACCACATCCACATCCTTATTACATCCAATGGTTCAACAACAGCGGCAAGGTTAAGGTAACACGGATTGTTCATGAGCATTTTAGTATGTTGATTGTGATGTGTTACCCATGCAAGCATGTTCCTTATTACTTGGTAGACCATGGCAATTCGATAAAAATTATGTACACCATGATAGAAACAATCAGTATACTCTTGTTCATAAGGACAAACATATTACTTTGCTTCCTATGTCTCGTGATTCCATTTTAAAAGATGATATTAATAGAGCTAGTAAAGCAAAACATGAGCAAAATAAGAGTGAAAATCAGATTGTGGCAAAAGAATTTGAGCAGCAAATGAAGCCTAATAATAAACCATCTAGTGTGGCTTTTGAAATTAAATTGAAAAGTGGATGTTTACTTGCCACCAAATCTGATATTATGATCTAGATTTCAGCAACTCTGTTTGCTATGCTTTGTGTGCAAAGAGGCATTATTTTCATTCGAGGACTTGCCTTCCTCTTTGCCTCCTGCTATTACTAACATTTTGCAGGATTTCGCTGACATCTTTCCACAAGATGTGCCACCGGGATTACCACCTATTCGAGGGACTGAGCATCATATTGACTTAATTCTTGGTGCTTCGCTACCAAACTGTGCGCCACACCGTACCAATCCAGCGGAGACAAAGGAGATTATGCGTCAAGTACAGGAGCTGCTCGACAAAGGTTATATATGTGAATCTCTTAGTCCTTGTGTTGTTCCTATTATACTAGTGCCAAAGAAGGATGGTATATCGCGTATGTGTGTTGATTGTAGAGGCATTAATAATATTACTATTCGTTACCATCATCCTATTCCTAGGCTAGATGATATGTTTGATGAATTGAGTGGCTCTACAATATTCTCCAAAGTTGATTTGCGTAGTGGTGATACCATAAAATTCGTATGAAATTTGGAGATGAATGGAAAACAGCATTAAAACTAAGTTCTGATTATATGAGTGGTTAGTCATGCCTTTTGGGTTAACTAGTGCACCTAGTACTTTCATGAGATTAATGAACGAAGTTTTACATGCTTTCATTGGATGATTTGTGGTAGTTTATTTTGATGATATACTGATTTATAGCGGACCTTTGGAGGAACACTTGGAACATTTACATGATGTTTTTATTTCTCTCTGTGATGCATGTTTGTTTGGTAACCTTAGGAAGTGCACCTTTTGCACCGATCGAGTATCTTTTCTTGGCTATGTTTTTACATCGCATGGAATTGAAGTTAATAAAGCCAAGGTTGAAGCTATTGAGAGTTGGCCGCAGCCCAAAACGGTCACACAAGTGAGGAGTTTTCTTGGACTCGCTGGTTTCTATAGGCGTTTTGTGAGAGATTTCAGCACCATTGATGCACTTGTCAATGAGCTTACAAAAAAGGATGTGCCTTTTGTTTGGGGTACCGCACAGGAAGAAGCCTTCATGGTACTGAAAGATAAGTTGACACATGCTCCTTTACTCCAACTTCCTGATTTTAATAAGACTTTTGAGCTTGAATGTGATGCTAGTGGAATTGGATTAGGAAGTGTGTTATTACAAGATGGTAAACATGTTGCATACTTTTCTAAAAAATGAGTGGGCCTAGTCTGAACTATTGTACTTATGATAAGGAATTAGATGCTCTTGTTCAGACTTTAAAAATGTGGCAACATTATTTATGCCCAAAGAATTTGTTATACATTCTGATCATGAATCTTTGAAACATATTAAAAGTCAAGCAAAACTGAACTGTAAACATGCTAAATGGGCTGAATTCATTGATACTTTTCCTTATGTCATAAAATACAAGAAGGGTAAATAAAATGTTATTGTCAATGCATTGTCTCGTCGCTATACTATGCTTTCACAACTTGACTTTAAAATATTTGGTTTTGAGACCATCAAAGATCAATATGTGCATGATGCTGAAATTAAAGATATTTTGCATAATTGTAAAGAAGGGAGAACATGGAACAAGTTCGTCGTTAATGATGGATTTGTGTTTCGTGCTAACAAGCCATGCATTCCAACTAGCTCCGTTCGTCTTTTGTTGTTGCAGGAGGCGCATGGAGGAGGACACTTTGGCATGAAGAAGATAGAGAATGTACTTTCTACACATTTCTTTTGGCCAAAGATGAGATAGGATGTTGAGCATTTTGTTGCTCGCTGCACTACATGTCAAAAACCTAAGTCATGACTTAATCCTCATGGTTTATATATGCCTTTGCATGTACCTAGTGTTCCATGGGAGGATATTTCTATGGATTTTTTTTACCCAAGGACCGTAGAATAATTGTTCTATGGTATATTTTCATTCCAAAGTGGTATATACAATTACATGGGGGTGAGTATGATAAAGATGCTACTTATCCTATACCAGTTCTAGGAGACATAAAGAAGGAAATACCAAGTTGTACTAGAGGTTTTCTAAGAAGCTAAGAATAAAAGGTTTATTGATTTCCTTGACTCTATATTGTAAAAGTGTAAAGTATTCTGTCAAGCCACGTTCTAATGCTAGGTGGGATGCCTCTGAAATGTTTATTATTTCGTTCTTTCCAAATACTCTAGGCTATTGGAGAAAATTTTCCATGAACATTGGCCTGTTCCACGTGGCTTTTGCTTCTGCAATCATGGATAGTCGTAGTCTAGCATCCTGCCACGTAATGTTGAGCTTGTCCCAGCAACTTTTACTGAATGGGCAATGAAAGATCATATGTTCAATTGTTTCTTCAATTGTCTGTCTGCATAGAATACAGTTAAAGTTATTTCCAGTATTGAAATGCCTTATTTTGAGCATGTTTCTTGTATTTAGGCCGTCAGAGAGTAATAGCAATCAGAAGACCTTGGTTTTAGACATGACTTTAGATTTCTTGTGCTTTTACTTCTCGGAAATAAAATCTATAGTATCTCTTGGCAGTGAAGTTTTTGGTCCCTAGATGTATGACCAAGTATCATTAGTATCATTCTGTAGGTCGGTATCAGCCGTGATGGCTTGTAAGTCACGTAGCTCCTCAAGTGCAAGAACTAAGAGAGGTAGATGAAATGCATCCCCTAGCGTTGTGATGCTCAGAAAATTTCTTACCGAAACATCCTCATCTCTTGTGTAGGAAAATGCACGTGGGTGTGATTCAGCCAGGATCGAATCCGTCCATTGATCTTTCCACATTAAGACATTAGATCCTTCCTGCACTGTAACTTTGGTGATGTCATGGTAGATTGGCACTAGTTTGAGTACATCTCGCCACCAAAATGAGCGACATGGGTCCGAGGTGTGTGGTATTTTGTTACTATAATAGGAATTCCATATTAGTTCTACCCATGGTAAATCCATCTTGTTGTAAAATTTGTGGAGATATTTCAGTAGCAACGCATCACGTTGTACTCTTCGATTGATGATTCCAAGGCCTCCACTATCTTTTGATTGACAGACCCTATTCCAAGAAGCAAGGGAGTGGCAAGATTCCCCTTGTTCCGATTTTTCGTCCATAAACATCTCCTATGTAACTTGTCTAGAAGTTCAAGTATCTTTGGTGGAAATTTTAGTGTGCTGAGTGGAAAGATCATCAATGAGGTGATCACTGAATTAAGAAGGGAGAGTTTTGCTCCATAGGACATCATGGTAAGAGTAGACGTGAGCCTTCTTTCCACAGAGCAGACCAAGGACATAAGATCATGGACAGATGGTTTTGTTGTGCCAGGGGTATCCCGGGGTATGTAAAGGGCATCTTGCCAATATTACATCCGAAGATATGGGCCAAGTTTGAGCTGAGCTGGCTAGAATAGTTAATTGGGATCAAAGTTGATTTTTGAAAAATTATTTTGAGACCAATTGAGGTTGCATAGTCAGAGGATCCCATTGACAATATTTGCTTATGCGGGGCATTCATACATAATGATAATAGTGTCGTCCGCGTATTGAATAACCGGGTAGCCTGTTTGCTCGGGACGAGGGAATGGGAGTTGAATGTGTCCTAGTCTGTAGGCTTGATTTACTACAGCTTGAAGGATATCTGCCACCAGAACGAAAATTAGAGGTGACAGAGGATCTCCTTGGCGTACACCACATTTACAGAAAAATTGTCGGCCTGGCACGCCATTAAGTAGAGCGGAAGATTATGCAGATGAGAAAATGTTTTGCATCCATCCAAGCCATTTATCATGAAAACCCATGTTCCTCATGATCTCAATCATTGTTGCATGTTCAATAGTGTCGAAAGCTTTAGCGAAGTCTAGCTTTAGGAGAATTATCTCTTTTTTGGAGGCTTGGCATTGAAAAATGTACTCAAATGCCCATGATAGGCAATCTTGTATTGATCTCCCATGGATGAAACCACATTGGTTATGGTGTATGATTTTTAGAATTAGCTTTTGGAGCCGATTTGCAAGCAATTTGGTAATCACTGTAAGACAATAATTTAACAGTGTAATAGGTCTATTATCATTAATGCCCACCGGTGAATTGATCTTGGGGATAAGAGTGATGAATCTGTCATTTATACTTTCAAGATTTAGACCCCCCCCCCCCTCAAAGAATTGTGAGCATGGTGCATAGAAGTATTCTTTGATGATGTGCCAGCAAGATTTGAGAAATGCCCAAGTGAATCCATCAGGGCCTGGGGCTCGGTCTACGGGCGTTTCCCTGATAACTTGGTCGATTTCAGCATGTGAGAAGGGAACTGTGAGTTGATCCAGGTCTTCAATTTTCTTGATGATGTTGGGCAGGTCAAACTTCATTTCATATGGTTTTGATGTTCCAAGTCTTTTCTTGAATGCATGAAAGATGATAGCTTCTTTTCCGGCGTGGTCCTCTACTATGGAGCTATCATCAAGTTCAAGGAAGCAATGTTATTTTTTCTATATCTCTCTGAGGTCGTGGCATGGAAGAATTTTGGTTGCTCATCCCCAAATTTGATCCATCGGATAGTGCAGTGTTTCTTCCAATATTGCCTTTGATAGGAAAGAAGTCTTAGAATGTGTTTCTTGAGAATTCTCCTGAAGTTAAATTCAGGGAAAGTGAGGTATCTTTTATTCTCCGGGGCGTCCAAATTAGATAGAGCCAGATTTGAGTTTTCAATTGCAACTGACAATTTGGAAATGTTTTTGCTCCACCTCTTTAAGACACCTCTAATATTTTTGAACTTCCTACAAAGTGTTTTAGCCGGGTTGGTAGAGTTAACCTATTTGGACCATTCATTAGATATTGTTTCCATAAACCCAGGGTGCTCAGTCCAGTATGATTCAAATCTGAAACTTTTACTGCGGGGTATAGATGTTCAATTGTTACACAGCAAGGAATATGGTCTGAAACCAGTTTGCCATAGGTTTAACCATTGTTTTTGGAAAGAGCTTGTCCAGTTAGTGGATGTGAGGGAACTAGTCAAGTTGCTCTAATAGGGGTTGTGTTTGCATATTGGTCCAAGTATAGGCCCTGCCTTTAATAGGCAATTCAATCAAGGATTGTGTTATGATAAAGTCATTGAAAGTATTCATGTTAGTGAAATTTCCACCAGGCTTGTTTCTGTTGTTAGGGCTTTAGATGTAGTTACAGTCCCCTAGTAAGAGCCAATCTTCATCATCCGGAATGTTTAAGTTTAGGAGCCAATTAGTATAGGTCACCCTACTATCTCCTGGCAAGGTCCATAAACATTGGCTAAGGTCCAAGCATGAGATGACTCGGTGGATTGGAATTTAATTACCAAAGCAAACTCTTCGGTGTAAACCACCAAACCAGTGAAAACAACACTATTCCAAATTGTTGCAATGCCCCTAGAAGCACCATGAGATGGGACCAATGCAAATTTATCAAAATGTCGAGGGCAACAAGATTTAACAAAAGCTAGATCAATCATAGGCTTCTTTGTCTCCTGTAAACAGATAATTGCATAGCCACTAGAGGAGATAGCATTAGAGAGTGCCAAAAGTTTCTCATCAGAGTTTAGGCCGTGAACATTCCAACATAAAATATTCCAGTTTTGCCGAAGTACCATAAAGATAAACAAGATAGATATAAATTAGGCCACAGAGGACGACCCGTCTCCCTTTGGAGCCATGAGAGCATCTTTAGAGAGCTCCTCTAGAGGAATGGAGCACTTCTGGATGCCCACCTACTGGATGAAAGAAATAGGAGTAGGAGGTGGGGCAGTATCAGCATCGTCAGGGAGTTCTGTGATCACCACCGAAGTTCTAGCCGCCAGGAAGATACGGGGTTTAACCTTGGAGCCCTTAGTCTTGCCGTCAGTCACATTCTGAATTTTCAACCCATCATATTTATTGTTTCTAGCACTTCTTCGCACATTGGTCGTGCATTCTGGCACCTTGTTCTTTCCCTTTTTGCGCACAGTGAGAGCAGATGATGAGCCAGACTTGCCCAGTTCATTAGATGCTCCTAAGGGAGAAACCACAGTCTCCGGAGTGGTACTGGGCACTTCTAGATGTTCAAACTGCTGCCTATCCCTTGTGGTTCCTGTGGAAGTGTCAAGCTGCTCTGATTGCCTCATATTTTCATCTAATTCAGTTATAACCACATTGGACTGGGAGATAGTCTGCATGTCTGCTTCAGCCGGGCCAAGCACCCAACTGATGTTATGAGAGGAGAGGTCTCCTTGAGCATTGGTCTGGTTAATGGCAGCCTCAATCTGAAAAGAGTCTCCAGTGGGTGATACTGTTATCTCAATGTCAACACCCGCAGATCTCATACCATAACCATCAGCCCATGGACCAATGGAAGAGAGCACTGGCATGATTGTCTTGGAGAGAAAATTGTTGTGGAGGGATAGCATATTCGTTTTAGGATTACCTCGAACAAAGAAGGGGAGGGATAGCATATTTTTTTGTCGTGGATAGATTTTTGAAAATGGCACACTTCATACCATGTCATAAAAGCAATGATGCTGCTAATGTTGCTGATTTGTTCTTTCGTGAAATTATCTGCTTGCATGGTGTGCCAAATACTATTGTTTCAGATCGTGATACTAAATTTCTTAGCCACTTTTGGAGATGTTTATGGGCTAAGTTGGTGACTAAACTGCTTTTCAGTACTACATGTCACCCCCAAACTGATGGACAAATTGAAGTAGTCAATAGAACGTTGTCTACTATGCTTAGCGTTGTTTTGAAGAACAACAAGAAAATGTGGGAAGAATGCTTGCCTCATATTGAATTTGCTTATAATCGTTCGCTGCATTCTACTACTAAGATGTATCCATTTGAAATTGTGTATGGTTTCTTACCTTGTGCACCTATTGATTTGTTGCCTCCTCCATCTTCGGAGAAGGTTAATTTTGATGCTAAACAACGTGCTGAATTGATCTTAAAAAATGCAGGAGTTAAGTAAGGAAAACATTGAGCGTATGAATGCTAAATATAAACTTGCTAGAGATAAAGGTAGAAAACATGTTGTCTTTACATCTGGAGATCTTGTTTGGTTACATTTGTGTAAGGATAGGTTTCCTGATTTGCGCAAATCAAAGCTAATGCCACATGTTGATGGTCCTTTTAAGGTGTTAGAGAAAATAAATGATAATGCATATAAACTTGAGCTGCCTGTAGATTTTGGGGTTAGTCCCACTTTTAACATTGCATATTTGAAGCCTTATTTGGGTGAGGAAGATGAGCTATCGTCGAGGAGGACTTCATTTCAAGGAGGGGATGATGAGGACATCAATACCATTCTTACACCCACAGCTCCTGCTATTATACATACTGGACCAATTACTAGAGCTCGCGCACGCCAATTAAATTACAAGGTCCTTTCGTTTCTTCATAATGATTCTAATGTTCATGAGAATATGATGTTGCCTAAATTGGATACATTTGTTCTGCTTACAAACGAAGGGCCTAGCTTGGACAAGAAGGATGAAATTGGAGCAAGATCAAGCATGAAGATGATGGCATGTGCAAGGGGAACAAGAACGGAGTTTCAAGTGATGGTTTCAGGACTTTGAAGCCACCATAATGAGTGCATGAAGGCTTGGACGAAATATACAAGATGCGACTTCATAAATTTCGTACAGAGGATATTATAAGTGTTGTGTCACCTTATTATTGGGCCAAGCCCATGTAATTTCGAAATACTTCAATATAGGCTGTTTTTAGAGTCTGTATGTGTGGGCAAGCAGAGTTACGATTGGTTTCGGGCCCCTCCTCTAAGGGGTCATGAAATTACCCCCCCCCCTCTTCCTCCATATATATAGCTCTTAGGGCATCGTTTAGACTTTGGTTTTTATTTAGATTAAAGTTCTCCATAGCTGCAACTTCGCGTACTTCATTTGTGTTCTTCGTTTGCTTGCAGGAAATAGAGCCTTGTGGTCAGGTTAATCATGCTTCGGCGTGGTCAATAACCTCTCAGAGTTGGTTTAACGATTGCTAAGGTGCGACGTCCTCGCACATTCATAGTCGGATCGTCAAAGTCAACTCCTCTGAAAACAATAATCACCATCTCATCGAAAGACGGGACACACTTGCCTCTATCACCCAATAAGGGCCTTCCCTCTTTGTTGTCAACTTGTTTGATCCCTTTGTGGATTGGACCCGACGAAGAACAAGGTCACCTTCCTCAAGCTTCCTGGCATGAATTTGCGGCTATGGTAGTGTCCCAAAGATTGTTGCTACCATGCAACACGTACAACAGCCCAGAAATGGTCCTCCTCGAGGAGCATGGTATCATCATGCCTCATCTCTTCCTGGTTTGCTTCATCAAAGGCTTGGACTCAAGGAGATCCATATGTGAGTTCTGTGGGGAGCACCGCTCTGCACCATAAACTAGGGAGAAGGGTGTCTGGCCGGTAGCTCGATTTGGTGTCCTCCCGAGTGACCAAAGAACTGTCAGCAACTCTTCCACCCAGCGTATTCCACACTTGTGCAGCTTTCAAATGTCCTGGTCTTAAGACCTCGCAGCACTTTAGTATTTGCCCTCTTTGCTTGCTTGTTGCTCCTCGGATGAGCAATAGAGGCGTAACAGATCTTGCTGCCAAGCTCTTGGCAGTATGCTGTGAAGGCGTGACTCATGAATTGGGTGCCATTGTCAGTGATGATCTTGTTGGGTACGCCAAAACGAGCAATCAATCTCTTGAAGAAATTTATAGCTGACTGTGTTGTTACCTTCCTTACCGGCTCCTCCTCAAACCACTTTGTAAACTTGTCGATTGTGATATATAAGAATTCAAAGCCCCCAATTGCACGGGGGAAAGGGCCGAGGATGTCCAGCCCCCAAACCATGAAGGGCCAAGAGAGAGGAATGGTTTTAAGAGCTTGAGTTGGCTGGTGTATTCTCTTGGCATGGAACTCACACGCTTCACATGCAGTTACCAATGTTGTTGCATCTGGATGGGTTGTCAGCCAATAAAATCCTTGCTAGAAAGCCTTGCCGACAAGCGTGCGTGACCCAATATGGGGGCCACACATCCCTCCATGTATTTCTGCCAACAGCTTTTGCCCATCTTCCTAACAAATACACTTCAATTTCACCCCATTTGGTCTCATTCTGTATAGAATGTTATCAACAAACTGATAGATACTTGACTGTCAGGCTACTCTTTCAGCTTCTTCTTGGTCATTGGGAAGTTCACATGTTTGAAGGTACTGTATAATCTGTTGTGCCTATGCCAGAGCCTGAGGCTCAACAACAAGGACTAAAGGCAGTTCCTCTTCTGCGAGAGAGCTTGTCTCGATGGCGAGGACCTCTGGTCCTGTCGGAGCCTGTTGCTCACCAGCAAGAGTTGACTTGTTACCGGCATCATTCTTCCCGGCTACTATTGGTCGTGAGAGGACCTCCATGTAGTGTTTTTTTAATATTGACATATTCTAGGTGATGAGATTACCTAGGAGGTAATATTGACATACTGTTGGCAATTAACTCCAGGAAAATTTCGGGGGAATGGAATGACACAACAATCGTCTTCATCCCCAAAATCAACACTCCTGAGATGGTAACACAATTCAAACACATTAGCTTATGCAATGTGTTATATAAAATTATATCCAAGATGCTGATAGTCAGACTGAAGAGTATTTTGCCAGAGATCATTCCCCAACTCAGAGTGTGTCTGTACCTGGTAGACTTATCACGGATAATATTCTTATTGCCTATGAATACATTCATAAAATCAAGAATAAGAGAGCTGGGAATGCATGCTTGTGTGCTATAAAACTAGATATGCACAAGGCTTATGATCGAGTCGAATGGGTGTTCTTAAGAAATACGATGCTTAAGCTGGGTTTTCATGAGAATTTTGTGGAGATGATATTGGCATGCGTTGGCTCTGTAAGGTATAAGGTCATGTATAATTCCCAAGAAACTGAAACTTCTGTACATTCTTGGGGGATAAGGCAAGGAGACCCTATATCCCCTTATTCATGTTATGTGCAGAAGGTTTGTCTAGTTTGTTGCGGTATGAAGAAGTTGGTGGCATCGAGGGAATCAAAGTGTGCAGGAATGCACTATCAGTGTCACACCTTTTGTTTGCTGAGGATTCTTTGATTCTCATGAACGCAGACTTCGCAGATGCAGCTCCCTTACAACAAGTTCTTTTTTTACTACACGTTATAACAAGTTCTTGACACCTATTGCAAGAATTTAGGCTAGTTGGTGAGCTTGTCTAAATCGAGTGTCTTTTTTAGTCCCAACACTAGTGCTTTAACAAGGTCAGAAGTTTGTCAGCAACTATATAAAGACACAAAGGCTTTGTGTGATAAATATTTGGGCCTTCCAGCGATGGTGGGAGCAGACAGAAGTGACTACTTTAGACACTTCATTAAGAGGATCAGGCGGAGAATCCAAGGCTGGATGGAAAAGAAACTCTCAGTGGGAGGTAAAGAAATTGTTGAAGTTATAGCCCAAGCTATCCCATTATTTGCTATGTCGGTATTTTTCTTGCCCAAAGGAATTTTTTAAGAGATCACAGACATCATTGCTCAATTTTGGTGGGGTGATGATGAAGAAACTAGGAAATCACACTGGTATTCACGGTGGAAATTGTGTTACCCAAAGGCCGAAGGAGGAATGGGATTTAGGGACTTGTATTCTTTTAACCTGGCAATGCTTGCTAAACAATGTTGGAGGCTAATAGTAAATCTAGATCCATTGTGTGCAAGGGTATTGATAGCCAAATACTATCCTAATTGAAGCATCCTCAAGGCTTAGCTTGACGAATGGCTCCTCGTTCACATGGCAAAGTGTCATGAAGGGGCTGGAAGTATTCAAGAGAGGTTACATTTGGAGGATTGGGAATGGCAGGGAAGTTAACATTTGGATAGGTCCTTGGATCCCCTCTAGCCCACACCGGCGATTTATAACTCCACGAGGACAAACCTTGAGCTCTAAAGTAATTGATCCAATCTTGGGAAACTGGGATGAAAACTTGATCTCCATAATCTTTAGCCCAGTGGATGTCCGAAGAATTCTGCCAATTCCACTACACAATCAAAGTTTTGATGATTTTATAGCCTAGCAGCTAGGTAAAAGTGGCATTTTCTCAATTTGGTCTGCATACAAAACTGAGTGGTTACATAAGTATTGAGCCCATGCAAGTGCCTTCGCAAATGCGGAGGGATCTGCAACTTTGGTAATATGGTCTAAATTATGGAAGCTCGCAATCCCACGTAAAGTTTCCATCTTTGATTGGCGATTGCTCCATGGAATTCTACGGCTAAAAGGCATACTCACCAATAGGCATGTTGGGACAATCTGTTCTTGCCCAATTTGTCACCAACACTCACAGGACATATGACATCTTTTCTTTCAGTGTATTAGCGAGTTCATACAGGAGGCTATAATAGTTGACCGGTCAGGCTCAGTGGTAAGAGCAACTCCAACGGGCCGACCCAAATGGACGGCGATTTCGTCCACTTTTTATCCGTTTGGGTTGGCCACCCGCCTGGCATCTGCCCTGTTTTTCATATGGGCCGGCAGCGCGCCCAACGCGCCGACCCATATGTGCAGGCGTGGCCGGCTGGCCGCCCAATTTTGCATTGCATTCAACATATTGTGAAATGAAAATTTAAAACAAACAAAATAGTTTGCCCAAATAAATAGTATAGTTTTTACAGGCCAAATAAAAATAAAAATGTTTCACATAGTTTTACGAACGAATAAAAGTAGATACATCTATTGGTTGCCAACATGAGTCCACATATGCTCAGCCAAATCATTTTGCAGTTGCACGTGAGTTTTCCAATCACGCATGTCTTCATGAAACTGAGTGAACTGCTCAAATGTTGCCACTACTCCATGCTCAGGCACAACATTCTCACCCTGAAACTGAAAGCCTTGATCATACAGACGTTCCGGGCGCTCGTCTTCTACGATCATATTGTGCATGATCACACAAGCAGTCATCACCTCCCATAGTTTCTGTGTGCTCCAAGTATTAGCAGGATACCGAACAATGCCCCATCGAGATTGCAAAACACCAAAGGCACGCTCGACATCCTTTCTAGCACTCTCTTGCTCTTGGGCAAATCTTTTCCTTTTCTCTCCAACAGGGTCGGGTATTGTCTTTACAATAGTGGTCCACTGAGGATAGATACCGTCACCCAAATAGTACACTTTGTCATAGTTGTGGCCATTGACAGTAAAGTTCACCGGTGGGCTGTTGCCTTCGGCAAGCCTAGCAAACACCGGCGAGCACTGAAGCACGTTGATATCATTGTGTGATCCAGCCATGCCAAAGAAAGAGTGCCAGATCCAGAGATCTTGAGACGCCACGGCCTCTAATATGACAGTGCAAGCCCTGACATGTCCCTTATACTGCCCTTGCCAAGTAGAAGGGCAGTTCTTCCACTCCCAGTGCATGCAGTCTATGCTACCAAGCATCCCCGAGAAGCCCCTGCTAGCATTCATCGCCAATAAACGGGCTGTATCTGCAGTTGTTGGCTCTCTCAAGTACTCAGGGCCAAACACAGCAATCACAGCCTTGCAGAACTTATACAGGGACTCTAGGCATGTAGACTCGCTCATACGGACGTACTCGTCAATGAGATCACCGGGCACTTTGTATGCAAGCATTCGGGTGGCAGCAGTGCATTTTTTATAAGAGGAGAAACCAATCTTGCCGACAACATCCTCTTTGCACTCGAAGTAGTCATCATAGCCGACCACTCCCTCTCTAATACGGTTGAAAACATGCGTACTCATACGGAACCGGCGGTGGAATTGGTGATGTTTGAACAACGGGTTTGCTGTATCAAAGTAGTCCTTCCAGAGAAGGAAATGCCCGCTCTCTCGGTTATGATTCAACACCTGAAGGTGGCCCGGAATTGAGCCACGGAACAACGGTCGCTGGTTGTTGAGGTGGTGATGGACCAGCACGGCAGCCAATATCTCCTCTTCATCATCGGACGACGAATCGTGGGAGTCGCAAATGAAATTGTGTAAAAAGAACTCGTCGGCGGAGTCCATTTTCGTACCTTGGCAAACTGTCGAACAACTTGCGGGCGTCGAAGAAGGAGACTGCGGGCGAGGGGAGACGCGGCGCGCACAGACCAGCTAGCTGCCCGGCCAGCATCCGACGAGTGTGACAGCGTCCGACGAGCGTGCCGGTCGTATGTGGCGGGGGCAGCGAGGCGTCTTCTTAGTCTTGAGCGGCTATGCGGTGGGGGAAGCGGCGGCGGGAACCAGTTTGCTCCCCGGCGACGGCACGCGACTGGGGACAGGGGCGGCGTTGCTGGGCAGATGTGGAGGCGGCGGCAGCTGGAGGAAGAGTCGCCGCAAAAATGGTCGGCGGTGTCGGTGAGGGAGGAGGCGGGGGGATGAGGGTTGCTTGTTGGCAGGGGGTAGGGAGGCTAATGTGCCACAGACCAGCGGGCCCGGGGACAGGAGTAGGCGACCGCGCGCGCGTCCGTCGCGTGTCCGCGCCGATGCAAATCGGGCTCAAAAATGGGCCGGGAATGGGTCGCCCGCGGATGAAAAACGCACGCGTGTTCGTTTGGGTCGGCGCGTTGGGCCGCCTTTTCTGTCCGCGTCGACCCAAATGGACGGCCGCGGACGAAATGGGTCGCCCCATTGAAGTTGCTCTAATGGAACACATCTTATTACTTCCTGACCGACCTTTTCAGCTAATGCCTATGCTAGACGTTAAACAGGTGATTGTTACATCTTGTTGGTATCTTTGGTGGAGGTATTTTTCGTGGGCTAGGCGGCGCATCACACACAATGAATTGTGCCCACCCGTGGTGAGGTGTAAGGAAGGAACGGGGGCTACAGCAGCAATTATTAGAGATGAGAAAGGTACATTCCTAGCAACTCGATGCATTTTCATCCAAGCAACTCGATGAATTTTCATAACCTATGCTTGCAATGAGAGATGGGCTTAACCTGGCAAATAACCTCGGACTCTCTAAACGTGATTGATTTTGCAATGGGTAAAACAGATGGTGGGATCCAGCTGCAGTTTTATTCGCAGTGTGTTGGCATTAGTGTCTTAATTGGGAAGGTCAATTTTAAGCATTGTTATCGATCAACTAATCAAGCGGCGCATGTGCTAGCTAATTTTTTTCGGAAATGTTAACGCCCATGGGCATTCACCATCTCGACCACACGCATCCATCACTATCGAGTACTTTATGCACAAATCTTGGCACACTCTGGTCGATTTTCTGCGCCAAGTAGGACAAGGCGCATGTGTGGTGTGTGAGACAGTTCGCCCGCACGTTGGTTGCCCTCCCGCGGTCAGCGGTTGCCACTTGAGGGCGTGCGGTGGAACTACTATGCGCCCGCATGCCACGCGCCGACCGTGGTTGATGTCAAACACTTCGCGCACTTCGCCTCCCTCTCCCTCACGGTTCCATTTACTCACCCCCATAGTTACTCGCACAACCCACTTCGCATTTCAAACCATTGGAGGAGAGACAAGGGGAGAAGGCGACGGTGGAGGCGGAAGAGTCGACGGGGTCGTCGGTGGTGCTCGCCGGACCGGAGCGGCTTCGCCGGAGCGCCTACAGATTGAAGGTAATGCTCGCTCCAACTCTCACAATCCTTTCCTGCATTTTTCCCCCTTCCCTCCCTGTTCGATTCCTCGCTCGAGATTTGTAGAGATTCAGGCGATTTGGCGATGCGTCGGCGTTCCCTCCGGCGGCGGAGTCCTGTGCTAGCCGTTTTCGGTGGCACTGGGCAGTTTCGTCGCCGTCGCGGTGGCGTCCTCGTTGGTGTGGTTCTGCCTGTCCGGAGGCACACACTGGTTGTGCCTTGGGATTGGGCCGATGTTTTCCGGTCTGTTAGTTGCGCATTGGTTCGAATTGGTATTTGTAATCAGTTCGGGGAGAATTTTGAGGTTGAATTTGAAGTCATTGTAGTTGCCATTGAACCTTAGATCTAGTTAGTTGTTTTTGAAACTGCAGTATGAAGGCAAACGTGGTAGTTTGAGTAACTATCATGACTGTATGGCAACTAACTTCCTGAATGACTGTGATAGTTGCCACAAACATGCTTTCCCATGCGGCAACTAACTTCCTGAAATGACTGTGATAGTTGCCACAAACAAGCTTTCCCATGCGGCAACTAATTTATTGAATGACTGTGATAGTTGCCACCCACATGCTTTTCCATGTGGCAACTAACTTCCTGAATTACTGTGATAGTAGCCACAAACATGCTTTTTCATTGTGGCAACTAATTTTCCTGAATGATTGTGATAGTTGCCACACTGTATGAATGGTAAAGTGTAGTAAATCGGTAGTCACTGCAGTTTCAGCAACCAACTGCACTGGATGGCAACTAATCTGCACATCAACTGTGCCTGTTGCCACATGGATAGTATATTCTTGTGGCAAATAGAATGTGAACACACTGTGTCTGTTGCCATAATGTAGACAGGACAATGTGGCAAATTGGCTGCATAACATGGCAACCAATTTGCACATTAATTGTGTCAGATGCCATACATATGCTTTCCATGTGGCAAGTTTTTTGTCTGACCACAGCATGTCTGTTGCCATGTTACAGTCAGTATAATGTGGCAAATTCATTGTACTGTAGACGTAATTTTCATGTTTTGCCATGATGACTTGTGATATCTGAACACACTGTGGCAATTTTCAGGTTCTTCATTAGATGTTTTTCATCGCTTTTTTGTATTATGTGTTGCATTTTAACATGGCAATTTCAACCTAGCACATTTTTGCTGCTGAACACATGGCATTTCATTGGTGTATTTAGGACAGGGTGTGAGCTGCCACATCTTAGTTTTTGTGCAGTGGAGGATTTTGTGACTTTCTACCGTACTATCTTGGGCTAACATGGCAACTTCAACATTTTGTTTTCAAGTGCATTTATGATCTGTACACTTTTTTTCAAAATGTAACCAATGTGCTTAATTACCATGTTTATGTTTTCGACAATCATAGGGGGGTGCGTGTGTGTTCATGTGATATTTTGCATTCACTAGTTGACATTTTCTGTTAGGTGGCAACTGCTTACATCCTGCATTTTCATTTCCATGGTGACAATTTGGTATGTTCCTACCTCAACAGAATGGCTCGCGGTGATCATCAAAATGATGATGATGATTTCATGGATCCACCACAGCAGAATCGGGCAACTGGACGGAGAAAATAGGGCGATGAGGTAACTGTCCACACACACCCCCTCCTCCTGCTTATGTTATTGGTTGCCACCTCGAGCTTGTAGTCGTCTGTCATGAACTAAAATTTCATGACAGTGCAAAACATGGCAACAACTGATCACTTTTTGTCTGTTTTTTGCACAAGAAGAAACATATTCGCAACAGAGCCTCCCAAGAATGACTGACTACATTGACTGACGGATTTACCGACGATCAAAAGGGAGCTGCTACTGAGATGGGTATGCAGGCTCTGATGAATGTCTGGTGCACGAACCTTGTCAACCCTGTATGCGACTGGCTTGGTGAGATTTACGACCCCACCTCCAGGGAATTTGTGATTCTGGGACGTGGAAGACTACCGTTGAATGAGGAATCTGTGTTCTGCACTTTGGGTGTGCCTCGTGAACATATCGAAGTCCCGTACGAGGTCAATAACGAGATCAAGGAAGCGTTGTTCCCCCGTTTGTTTCCTGGGTTGGAATCCATGCCGAACACGTCTGTACTGGCAGATTCGCTGCAGGCCACGACAACCCATGGAGATGTTTTTAAGATGAAGCTACTCATGTACCTCATCTCAGTTGTTTTCGCGTCGACCACTTCTCTTCTCCCAAGCAACAAATGCTTCCCCATCCTGGTGAATGATCCATCTTTACTACTTTATTTTCCTTCAATCTTTTGGCTCCGATGTCATGTGTAAAGCTAGTCACTGCCAGTGTTTTTTGATGTTTTTTTCATTTGATTTCTGATGCGGCAACTCGTTGTCCTGAAATTTTGTGCGGTGCAGGCAGAATTGAAAAATGTGAAGAACATGAATTGGTGTAAGTTTATTGCCGACTTCCTGCACGATGCATTCTCAAGCAAGATGTACCAAAAGGGTTGTCGACTGCATTTAATGGTATTTTTTTACCAGTCCTTTCTGTGAACACTCTTTTTAACACACTTTTATTCATGCATGGCAACCTGATCATAACAAGATGGCAACTGCCATAATGACAATATGGCAACTGGCATAATGACAATATGGCAACTGCCATCATATTATTATGGCAACTGTCATCATACTATGATGGCAACTGCCATCATGACAATATGGCAACTGCCATCACACTATGATGGCAACTAGCACATACAGATGGCAACTTCTTCTTTTTTCTCTTTTTCATGCACTTCAACTTGATTATCATGGGAACATAGATTATCCTATTTTTTCGCAAAGTACCATGATGGCAACTAATATTTCTTTCTTTTTAAAATTGTTGTACATCAGCTCATGTACGTCGACTGTCTTGATCTATCCACCGTGGATTTCAATGGGACAGGAGGCCCGCCGCCTACGCACAAGTTTGCTATTTCTGCATGGACTATCAACGCTGTCAAGGCTGTGCTTGCCGCAGACAGGGTAACTGATACCAAATATGGAAAACTGTAGGTTAGTTCTGGTTTCTTCCTCTACACAGCATGCTTACAAATTTGACATGCGGCAACCGTCTATGGTTCACAAGAGATAACTACCTTTGTTAGCCATGGTTGTCTGCGTATTGTATCCATGTCTCACTCCACATGGCAACTCTTTCATTCGTGCTGAAACTTAGATTCGCGTCTTCTTTTTTTTGTTGCATTTGCAACACATGAACTGCTAGTCAGTGTTCATCATTCTCTCTCTTACATCCTAGCTATTTTTTTTGTTTTTTCTAGCTGATGGCCAAGCATGCTATAGACTACAGCGTGTTTGGGGGGCCTCAAAACTTTGGAAAGTGGATGGACGTGCACTCAGCTCCGTCTTGCCCTACTGAGGTAATCAAAAGATCTACATCTATGGTTTGCCTTGGATTATTTTTTATGTCGCGCAAGTGACTGTAATATGGGTGGTTATTGATGCTTCTTGTTTCGTGCACAGGCGAGGGCACCTGTTGAGCATCTAATTGGGCAGTTTGCATCCGGAATGACCGGCTTGCTCGGGAAGTTGGTTGAGGGGTGGACGTCCCTTAGTGGCTTTGACAGCGACGCGGTTGCGAGGCAGTTCACTTCATTTGTCCCAGAACATACACATCGGCCAACTGATTGTCGTGGCCGGTATGACTACAACAGTTCCCAAGAGCCTACTGACACACAAGATGAACTAGATGGAGATGCTAGTCTCAGCAAGGATGACGACAATGACATGGAGAACGTGCAACAGGACACCGATGATGATGAACATGCTGAAGTTCGTGCAGGTGGTAACAAGGGCAAGGATGCACCAGATGTCCCCCCACCGGAGAAAGTCAAAGAACATACGGCTGCGAAAGGCGACGGGGTGTTGCCATCAAAGAGGAAGAGGGCTCCAGAGGATGTTGGGCAGGGTTCTCCTGGCAAGAGGTCTAGAACCGATCCCGTAGCTGCCAGGAGGAGGTTCGACTTTAATTTTAGTGTTTTGCTTTGTCTATATTCTTGGAACAGACTGATCCCTTTTTGCACTTGTTTTTGCCAAGCGCTGCAACGAGTTTGCTGTCTGACAATTGCCACCTTTTTTCCTCCATCTCATACGTGTAGTGAGCCGACAGCTGGTGGACGAGCAGTTACGAAGAAACAGGCGCCAACGCCAACCCGTGTTTCTGCTCAGTTGAACAAAGGTGCCCCCATTGCTGGTGACACCCCTTCCACTGGGTCATCTCCTCGTACAACGATGCCCAACACCGGGGATCCTGTCGTGTTGCCAGACTTGAGGAAGCCAGTCAAGAAGTAGGTTTTCCATGCGCTTTCATTGACATAGTGCTATATTTTTTTGATTTTTCAATGCATCTGTTCAGCTTGTCACATGGTCTTCTGTCATCATACCCACATGGCAACTGCTGTTTTTCAAATGATTTTTTCATTCCTTTTTAAGTGCATGGCAACTCCTACTTGTTTTTACATGGCAACTGGCATCTAGGCCAAATGGCAACTCTTACTGTACCTAATGGCAACTGCCATCTTTTCCATTGGCTTGTGTGCTCATCCCATACCTCGTTTTGAAATTGCATTCATGGCAAATCAGACATTTTTATCATTCTTCAAGTTGGCTAACATGGCAACTATTGCTGGATTTGCATGGCAACTGCTAACTATGCCACATGGCAACTCATATTCCCCTTACATGGCAACTACCAGCTGTTCCACTTATTTTTCATTTTTTTTAAGATTTCTACCATGGCAAATATATTTTGTTCATTTTTAATACCTTTTTCATGTGCTTTCTTTTTTTGCAGGGTGAAGAAGACTACTACACGCGGGGCCAAGCATATCAGTAAGGACCCACTCGAACGCCTTCATTCAAAGTTGTCAACAGGGGGCAACTCAGATGTTCATGAGGGCCAGGCGACAAAACTGCTGCTGCACCGTCAACTGCTCCCACTAACTCTGACGCAAGTGTCCGACCATCTCTGCCGGTTGCAGGTGTGCAGGCTAGAACAACAGGCATCCATACATCAGGGAGTGACGAGTCGGTATCTGCCAGGACAGCTGAAATATTGCCAACTCTTCTGGCAATGAAGGATGCTGCTGTGAGCCATGCCACCCCATTAGCAAGCGTTGAAGTGGACGCTCCCGAGACCAACCTAAGCAAGGAAGATTCCCGCTCATCTGACACTGATTCCAAGAGCGTGCGTGGTGGCACTCCTGTGTCCACGACAGAAGTGGCTGAGGCGGCAGTTCACAATGATATGCCATCTATAGGTGAGAGTCTTGGCACAACAGCTCCAGCTCCTGTCGGTGCAGATACTGCTAAGGCGACTATTTCGCGTGCTGGTCTTCCACCTAGGCGTCGTAGCCCCCGCAAGCAATCAACAGACATACCCAACGCACCTGCTGTAGCTAGGAGCAGCAGAGACGAGTATGGTTATGTTCCTGCGTCCACACTGTTCCCGCCACCTGCCAAAAGCAATGTGATGGAGAAACCGGAAGAACGGAGCACAACTGATGCAGGTGTCAAGCTGGGCACGAGTGACGCAGGTGAACGTCCAGAGCAGACTGCGCCTTTACCCGCAGTGGAAATCCCCAGCTTAAATTTGTGCACTTCCAGGCTCCCAGTCAATGTGGGTGTCCCATACAGCCCAAACAAGAAGATTGTCAAGAAAGATGCGGCTGATACCGCTGACAACACGCCCCGCCCTACAAATAAGACCGATCATTCTATAGCGGCCGATTCAGATATGTTTGTTGATCTTTCACCCTTGGATTCTGCCCCGCAAGTTGTTTGTGGTCCGGCCAGTAGGCATGAGAGGCACCCAATGGCCTTCACCCCACCGAGCTTTAGTCTTGGCATCAGTCAAGATCAACCAGTGGTGCTAGATCCTATGCCAGTTGCCTTTGCTTTCCCGGGAGGCATGCCCGCAATGATGGCGCAGCCAATGGTCGAGGGCAGGAAGGCTGTCAAGTTCGCAGAGCCGATAGTCCAAGGTACATTTATCATGTGCTTATCATTTTCTTGTATACATCTTTGTAGTTTGACTTTTGTCCCAATCATATTTTTTGGGGTTCTCACTTGTGTTGGCAACTGATATGTGATGACATGGCAACTGGATTTGATGCACCATGTCACCTACATTTTTTTTTTGCTGCCATGTTGCATTTCACATTGGGCAACCACATGGCAACTGAAGTTGATTCAACATGGCAACTGTAGTTGTTATCACATGGCAAATACAGTGCAATACACATGGCAACTGGATTTGCTGCACCATGTCACCTGCATTTTTTGTTTCCATGCTGCATTTTTTCATTCGGCAAGCACATGGCAAGTGGAGTTGACACAACATGGCAACTGTAGTTGCTGTGACATGGCAACTACAGTGCAACTACATGGCAACTGTAGTTGCTGTGACATGGCAACTATAGTTGCACCACACATGGCAACTCCCTACTTTTGTACCTACATTTCACGTCATGCACCCTATCTTCTCACAATCCATCTGTTTTTGATTTCTAGGTATCCTAATCCACTTTTTTGATCCTTGCAGTCACCCCTGAGGAGATTTCACCGTCACTTGATGAAGCTTACCGCAGGATCGAGGAGGCAGCATTGCAGAGGAGGTCCTCACGAGGGCAGGGGCAATCAAGTTCCAACGTGCCTGCAGATACGGTATCTGAGGATACAATTAGGAGTGCCACCCCTGGTTCTGTGAGGCAGCAGAGGGTAGTTCACCCACCTCCCGTGGAAGACTACGAGCCCGAATTTAGGGCCACAAAGGAACAGACCCAGCTGTACGATATTGTCAAGCAGTTTGGAAATGCGAGGGCCAGCAGCAAGCACATGAAGGAGCTGAAAGTGTAAATGACCACACCACATAATCTCTTATTTTGCTTTGCTCCTTTTTTACCATTCATCTTCTTCGTACTTTCTATACATGATCCGCTTACGTTTTAGTTCTTTCATTTTTTTACTTAGTAGGCATGATTCTTTCATGTTATATTGTTTTCATACAGCTCATGTTTGGACAGAACCAAGGTCATTCAATGCGAAGTGACGTACGTCAACCTGGGTGATCGTGTCGAGTCCGTGAGGCCAAACGGTAAAATGTCGACGAATGTAGTTGCATGCGGGATTGACTACATCAACAATCATATGGATGTGTGTGCCGACAAAATAATCATGCATTACAGTGTGACCTGCAAAATATGGGATGGTGACTTCCACCACAAAATCCTGAGGAAGAATTTTGCTCAACACGGTGAATTCAAGCTCACACTGAAGAAATATGTGAGTACTCCTTCCATGTTTGCACTTTTTTTCACATGGTATGGTTTTTTGCCATCATCTGCACTCTGTTTATGTGGCAGATGTTTCATGTGGCAATAGCTGTCGTGCAAACTGGCTTTTTGATTTTTGCATCCCGTGAAAACTATGTGGCAACTTCATAGTAAAATCCATGGCAAATTTTGTTCATACATGGACGGCAACTTTCTTTCAACTACCCCCACCATAACTAAACATTCTACATGATTCTACTTTTTTTGTCCCTCTGCTGTTCTTCATGTGAACTCTGCTTCTCATTTCCTTCACTTTTACATGCAGGTCATGTTCCCCATGTTCCAGGAGCTTGCACCACACGACCCACACGACAAGTGTGGTCACCACTATGCGATCTGTCTTGACCTGAAGAACCAACGCTTTGAGGTGCTTGATTCAATGCGTTCAGCAGCTGATGCAGACCTTACTTCGCATGCTAAATTCTTCATCAACAACGTCAAAGAGACATGGAACCGTCACTACGAAAACTCAAAGGTCCAGATCAGACATTTCCCGGTTGAGTACGTGGCGACTACGAATCAAGGGAACACATAATTTCCTACCCCCTCCTTCATGTGCCATTTACACCAATCCCACCCCTCTTTTGTTGTTACATCTGAATTGAAGTTCATCACTGCTATGTCTGTCCTTTTTGCGAGTTCACCTGACTCCTTTCCTTGTGCAGGACGGATTGTGGCTTTCACACGTTGGAATACTTTGCAAAGTGGGAAGGTAGACTTGTCCCCGCTGTCACAGCTGCAACGGTCGTCGAGCTCCGGAAAATTTACACATGGAACTGGTTGACGAATGAAGATTTCAACAAGCGGTCCGGAGAACGCGAGTTCGTGGAGGAAGCTGTCAAGAAAGTCATCAAGAAGTACAAGTGATCACGTGGCGTTACACACCGGACGCATACCTTACATTCTGTTGCCGAGGAATGTAAGGTACTATCCCTTTGTTCTTGTCAAAACCATGTTCGTGTGCTATGTTATGACTGCAACCCCGCATAGCCTAGTATCTAGTGGTGGTGTGTGAGCGACATTTGAATATTTTCTGGATGTGAACCTATTTAGGCGTGACAGCAGATACGTTTTATGGTTATCATTATTACTATGGTTTCATCATTTGTAGCAATAGTTTGCTGCTTCGAATGCGTCTACGATGTTTTAAAACATGGCAAAATGTAGTTCATGAGATATGGTTAGTGAAAGTCATCGTCGTTTTTTATTTGGCTGTTTTGCTTCTTCTTTTTCATTGCTAACTGTGCCGGCTAGCATGGTAGTTTGATAATGTAGCCGTAACCTTTCCTGTGGTTGATGCACGTTACGCTTTTATCAATTTGTTTCCCATACATTGCACACAACACACTATGTGTGACTAAACCGCGATGAATTTTCATGGAAATATATGCGATGTAGAGTCATTACAAATACCATGTCATATTTCAGTACAGCTAACATGGCAGATTCAGTACAAACAACACGGCAGATCCAGCATAATTAACATGGCAGATCCAGTATGATTAACATGGCAGATCCAGTACAACTAACATGGCAGATCCAGTACAATTAACATGGCATATTTAGTATAAAATAGCATGGCAGATTAAGTACCCATAACATGGCAACTGCATTTATCCATTCAATGTATTTTCCTTCAACTTCTGATGCCCCTCAAGAGTCATTCTCCCAATTTAAAAAAAATTCACAACATCTAGGGTACAAAACAAAATGTCCACAAGGACCATGTCACAGCGCCCCAATTTTTGCTTATGGATTGCCCGTCCCTTTCTTCGTTTTCTTGTGTTTTGCTTGAATCTCCAATCCCGATTTGTACCTTATCTCTCTTGGACGACCCTTTGTGATGGAACGGGGTGGGTTCCTAACCTGGGTTTGTGTGCTTGCCGTTCCAGATCCTATCTCTGAGTTTTCAGATAAT
Organism: Triticum aestivum; assembly: GCF_018294505.1. Taxonomy (NCBI): domain Eukaryota; kingdom Viridiplantae; phylum Streptophyta; class Magnoliopsida; order Poales; family Poaceae; genus Triticum; species Triticum aestivum. Next base: position 195,937,874 of record NC_057807.1, on the reverse strand, counting down.
TGCCCCGTGGATGAAGGCACACTTGATGTGCGGGGGAACCGGTGTAAGGCTTCCTCAGCTTTCCTCTTCTTGATCTCATCAAGCTCTCTTTTCAGGGCCTTCCTGTGTTTTTCTGCGACTCTCGCTATCTCATCACTCTTGCATGCTTCATCAATTAGCTCAGCATAGTTCTTTGTCAGCACAACATTCCTCACGGCTTCCATGGTTGACTCAGATCTCTCGTCATGCACAGCCAGAACTGCGTTTGTTGTCTGCAGCGCAAACGCGTCGTCAGCGTCCCAAGTCCATCGTCGCCTTATGAAATGGCGGGGCATTCGTGTCACAACATTCATTTCCATTACTTTTAGTATGTGACAGCACACAATGTCGTCCCGTTCAAACTTGCAGCATTGGCAGTAGTATTCGCCTTCGCCTATCGAGGCTTTGACGAAGTAGTTCCTTCCTTTGTCCGGGTCTTCAGGTTCTGAATCTGACATGCCCAAAATAGAACACACCTTGAATGTATGTTCGTCCACCTGGAAAGCCGTGAACATGCTGGCACGCTTTATTTCTTCTTGGAATCTGCAAGTTTTGTGTGTTTTCTGTTAAACTATCGTGCGCTCTTTCTTGTAGCACCTTATGTTGTCATGGAAATAGAAATACATTTTGTTTGAACATGGCAAACATAGTACATTGAACATGGCAAATATAGTACCTTGAACATGGCAACTGCAGTTCACTAGACATGGCAACTGCAGTACACCAGACATGGCAACTGCAGTACACTAGACATGGCAACTATAGTATATTTTCAACTGGCATCGTCATTTCCACACCAACATTCCCCAATGGAAGCACATTGCATAAAACAAGGCAACTGCATTTTTATTAAACATGGCATCTACAGTTGAGTAAACATGGCAATTGCATTTCAACAAACATGGCAGTTGCATTTTAGTAAACATGGCAATTGCATTTCAGCATATGTGTCGACAATATAACATTTTTCAGTTGACATTGGCATTTGCATACCAACATGCTCCAATGGAAGTACAGTGCATTAAACATGGCAACTGCACTTCATTGAACATGGAAAATGCATCCGAGCAAGCATGGCAAACAGAATTTTCATTGAACATGGCAACTGCAGCTGAGTAAGCATGACAAACAGTATTTCATTAAACATGGCAACTGCATTACACTCTATATGGCACCTACTGCCTTAGTGCTTTTGCGCAAATAAGACTGTAACGCAACTGACTTACTTGTTAAAAATCTTGTTGATGTATATCTTGCTCATTTGCCTCTCCATCGGTAAATACGTTAGCAATTTTGGCTGCTTTAGTGCGATGGTCGCTTCTTGCTGTAGCTCAGATCCCAGAATTTTTTGTTGCAAAGCTCTGTACTGCTTGGCAAACTGTAGCAATGAGTCGCCAGGGCTCACGTACTGCTTCAAAACAGCATTGAACCCCTCACTGCGCTGCGTAGTCTGCATAAAGGGGAAGAAGCACTGCATGAAGTAGGCCGGCACCCAATACATTTGCTTCTCCCACAGGCTAGTAAGAGTCTCGTTGTCTTGGACTTGATATGTTTCAATCATGGCCATCCAGCTCCTTTCAAACTCCTCCACCATCAAGCTATGGTCCACGCACAGCTCGAATGCCTTGTGCAGCTCTGGACGGTCAGCAAAGAACGGTCCTAGCGTCTCCTCAGCCTTCTTTATAATGTGCCACCTGCAGTGCATGTGCACCGCCAACGGAAAGACCTCCTCTATGCCTGCACGCATGTTGAAATCCTGGTCTGTTATTATGTTCATCGGAGCAAGTCCATCCATGCACTCCAAGAAAGTCTTGAACAGCCAAACGTACCCATCCGTGTCTTTGTTCCGAACGAGCCCGCAGCCGAACTGCAACGACTGATTGTGGTTATTTATTCCTATGAACGGAGCGCATGGCATCTTGTACATATTAGTGAGATACGTCGCGTCGAATGCAATGCAATCTCGGAAATGTTTGTAGGCTCTCCTTGCAGCACCATCCACCCAATACATGTTCCTGACACGGTCCTCATCGTCCAACCTTATCCTGTAGAAGAAATCTGGATCTTCCTTCGCTTTCTCATCGAAGTAGGCCATTGTGGCCTCTATGTCAGCCAACTTGCTCTCTCTACGGTACTTCGCCTGTAGGTTTGTGACGTCAGCTGGTATGTAGGGCATGCTACTCAAAGTCCCCTTTTTGCTGTGGATGAGTGATAGTATCTGGACCATTCTTGATGGACCGACGTTACAATCATGTAGCAGCTTTATGAATTGCCTTTCGACGGGGGTGAATCCTCTGTGGGCGGTCAGAAATTTTACCAGGTCTAACTTCTTTATGAGTTTGTGGTTGTGCTCGTCAAAATATTCAGTGACCACATACTGTGTTCCATCTACGTTTAGCTTACACCGGACAGGGCATCCCATCTTGAGAATGATACCTCTCTTTCGTTCCAGAACGACAGGCGCAACACCTTTCCCCTTCTTGTTCCTTCGTGCCTTGTGGCAACTCATCTCACCTCTGCTGTACTCGTTAGTTTTCTTAATTTTCCTATGGTATTCGGTGTTGACGGCAAACCCATGGAACTTTGCATATGTCTGGTAGAATTCCTTTGCTTCTGCAAACGATTCAAATCTCTGCCCAACGTACGGTGGCTAAGGTACCACGATCTCTGATTGCCCATCATCTTCATCCCCTTGTGCCCCGTCGTCAGTTTCATCATTCACTTCAGTATCGACGGCAGTTTCATCTACTTGAGTGTTGCCAGTGCTTGTGTTCAAAGGGGTGCCTGTCGGAATTGCTGGAATGATTGCCATTTCCGACTCTGACTCGGCATTGTTTGCGGCATGATTGTCTGCTGGCTAGTGGAACACATCTTCCGTGCGCTCAGAGCTCCCCGTAGTAGATGCCCCCGCGCCGCTGTTCATTGTAGTTATAGGCCCTGTAATAGAAAAAACAGGTACGAGAGTAAGATTTTTGTTTGAATAACATGTTTATCGCAACGAATCACATCAACTTCGAGTGATTTGGCATTACATCATTCAAACAGCAAGTCGTGAGTCTGCGCGTGGACATGTATGGCAACTGTAGTTGTCCAGTCATGGCAGCTATAGTCCAACAAACATGGCAACTATTGTTTGCCAATGCACGGCAACCAGCTCCTTTTTAGTACGAAAACTTGGGTTCTATATGCATGGCAGCTGCAGTCCTGCATACATGGAAAATACTGCTATCAACACATGGCAACCACTGTGTTCTAACATCAAAACTATTGCATTATAAGCCTGATCTCACTAGGCAAATGCGATCAACCATTAGTGCTGCACACATGCTTTTAGCAGTTGATAAATTTTCGAAGACGATACATGACTCATTACACACAACCACTTATTAGCGTTTTATGCTTGGTTTTGTCCACCATCACTGCTACAAATCTTCTTCTTCGTCACGTGCTATTTTTTGCCACAAAAACAAATGTAGTGCTCTTTTGTGGTTCAATTTTTTCCTTACCTTGTTGTGCTGCATGTGCCCATTTTGTGTGGTCTGTGACACCAAATTGACGTGCTCTATCTGCAATCTGTGAAGCTTGCCACGAGACGTTTGCCGGGTTACCACCACCGTAATAACCTGTAAGCATCGTAGTAGTTGGTCAATACATGGCAAATGCAGTTTGTGCTAGCATGGCAACTGCAGTTGCCCTGGTATGGCAATTGCAGTTGTCCTGGCATGGCAACTGCAGTTGTTCCTCCATGGCAACTGCAGTTGTCCAGGGAGGGCAACAACAGTTGTCCAGGGATGACAACTGCAGTTATTTATCCATGGCAATTGCAGTTGTCCACTCATGGCAACTGCAGTTGTCAACTAAGCTCCTTCTGCTAATTCACCGTCCGCAACTTCACTTTTTTATGGACTCACCTGTGTATGACGTCGATGGCAGGTACATGGGTGCTGTCTGATGCCACGTGCTGCATGAAGGCTCTGCATTTTCACCCGTGAGTCTTTTTGCCAACTTTTGCAAGTTTATTTTTCATGTCCAGACCAGTATGTGTTCTTTTTTGTATGCGTTACCTTGATTAGTCATATTAGCTAGTTGAAGTTGGTTGCCCGTACATTTGTCAGTGTTAGCACGCTCCGACTGAACTTGTCACGGAGGCCCCCTGAGTGTGTTTTGGTCATAAGAATCTGCGGAAAAATGACAGTGTACGACATAAGTAGAATGTCATCTTCATCGTTGCGAACATGGCAACTGTTCTTTTCTTTTGTTATCACGCATCATACCAATGCCTGCATACTGTTCTAGTAGTGGCAGCAATGGCCCTGCAGAAATGAGTTGACTGTACTCTGATGCATTCCAAGGGGGCGTTTCTGGCCTTTGAGAACCCCAAGTATCAGCGCCATCTTCGTGATTCATTCTTTCCGCGTCTCGCTTCTTCCAATGTGTTCGCAATCACTGCATGAACAAGAACGCATCAACAATCCACAAAAATTGTATTCTTCCGCTGCTTGCACATAGAAGATAACACGTCAGTGTTATCACATTTTCATGCGTAGGCAACCAACACATCGCGGCAAGTAGGACATGCACATGGACACTCTTTTTTCTAAAATTTTGGGTGCTAGCTATCCGTTCGATTAGATGGCAACAGCCACTACAATAGGATGGCAAGCAACAGGTCAACTTGATGGCAGTTACTAACAACGAAAGGTGGCAACTGACGTTATACACAAGTGGCAATTAATTTTTCCCACCCCTTTTATTTCAAATTTGTCATTCCTCCCTTTTTTAGGGATTCCTACTCATCCATTTCATAACCAACTACTTGCGTCAATCAAACTAGGAACTTAAGTTAATCTCAAGTGTTGTACATGATGTATTCTGCTTGGCAAATGCGAAGATACACCGAACCATGTAGTGTTTTACCCCTATAGCATGGATCCAGTCGCCACCTTCATCTGTAAATTTGCAATTTTCTGCCCAGAAGAAGGATGAGAAGCAGTATGAGATCGGGAGATTTCACCTGCTTTTAGGTGATCGTCTTTGGAGGGCAGGGTTGGAGTGGGGGGCTAGGGGTGGGGGGAGGGTTGGGGTGTGGTTTGTGGTGGGAAGGCCCTACGGGTTTGCTCTGGTTGCTATGGCGACCAGAGAAGCCGGCGACGAAGGTAGGGGTTCGAGAGGTGGGGGACGATGGCGGCAGTTGAGAGTGGGGATCGATCGGAGGCCGGGAACGGCTGGGTCGTGCGGGCAACGGGGTCGTCTGGCCCGGACAAGGTCGTGCGGGCGGGGTTGCCACACACCAGACGTGCGGGCTATGCAAATGCGCACCCGGACGCGGTCGTGCGGGCGGGTTCCTGTCCATGTCACACGAGGCGTGCGAACGGGTTCCTATCCATGCCACACGTGTGGCAGTTATCAGGACCCTTTTTCTTTTTAGCAAGACTTCTAGTTCTTGGGTGGACGAGCCTCCAGATTGAATAGAGCCATAATGCCCTCCCCTCAATAAAAAGAAATATATAGTTTCTGACCAATAGCCAATTCAACATGAATGACATGGCCAGCCATGCATTATTGTTTCAGGCAAGCCACAGCCCTCGGTATATGTAGCAGTGACAGGGTTAGTACAGACACTACTCTCGGTATATGTTGTAACCAATTCCCAATACCACTATGCTTACACGAATTCACCAAAGCACCAAGAGATGAGAAAAAGATCTGTGTAGCCAAAAGAAAGACTGCATAATCCAAAACGCTGATGTTGCAAATAATATTTTTACATGTTACAAACTAGAAAAAACTGAAACTTGCCATCCGAAAAGGATGCTGACATGCTTGGCAACTAAAGTTGCCATCCTCGCATCACTAAACTCGCCATAAAAAACGTTCGAAATTGCCATGTGTTCATGCAACACATGTGGCACTTATCATGGTCCAAGAAATAAGCATCTTGTGACATAAGAAATCAACTTCGTTGCAACAACAAAAAGAAATGCTGACAGTTACTCCCTCCGTTCCGATTTACTCGTCGTGGTTTTTGAACTAAAACCACGACAAGTAAATCGGAACTGAGGGAGCATTTCCTTTGGGCAAGCAATCACATCTCTGATGAAAGTAGAAGATGACAAGTACTCCCTCCATAAAGAAATATGAGTGTTTAGATTACTAAAGTAGTGATCTAAACGCTCTTAGATCACTAAAGTAGTGATCTAAACACTCTTATATTTCTTTACAGAGTGAGCATCACCTAGAGTAATCGGCTCATCAAGTTAACTGCAGCCAACTAAGCAGCAATCATAGTAAAAAAGCAGGGACGATTCAAAGTTCAAACCAACGGTCCCTAGAAAGATATCACAAGTTTGCATTACCTCATAGAAAGGTGCCCCATCTGGCAACAATCGATCAATACCGATAGCACAAGTTCGCATTACCTCATACCTAGACCTACATGAACTATAGACCCATCGCCCATTCAGCAGTAAACCAATAACTATTTTGGGTATGCTGTAGCAGATAGGTGCAGCACAAAATACAAACCAGATAGATAGTTTGCAATCCTAGCCAGTGAAATCACCCCTGCGCAAGTAGATTCCACCAAACGACATCATCTGCTTTGTGAAGGGCAGCTGGAACAATGCCGACATCCAAAGATAAATATTCTATTGATCGACATGAATCATGTTTGTACCACCAAATCATGATATCCAAGTCAGAATGCAGCCTCGAATGGTTCACTTGTTACGCTGAACGCATCCATTCTCGGTTAGGTACTCCACAAATTCATCAATTAGGTAGGGCCAAGCACCTTCTTCGTCATAATTGGATAACTGTGGATCAATTGTCTGCAATAAAACAACAGTGAAATTGGTTAAGTTCACAATTATGAGCTCTTTCTACATGCAAGTCATAGTAAGAGCCTCCCTTCCGGACATCCAACAAAAAATTGACATCTAGTTTAACAAGATACACGATTAGTGAAGAACTGAAAAGAAAACAGATTATTGACGAATCACTGAAGGCGACAGATCACAAACTACCTAGAGACTACAACCTAGGCACAGGAGTTAACCTGTCTCATTTGCCCAAGCAAAGTTTATTTGTCATGCTGATTAAGTGGGCATACAAGTCCCGCAAAATCTGGGCATTCATATCTATATACCTAACATTAAAGGGAGGAATGTTTCTACCCATCCATCATCAGAATTGCTCTGAACTTTTTATAAATTACCCCTTAATGTCACCCGTAAGCGGGAAAAAGCGGTTCAGAGCAACATTCCTGCGTTTTTTCAGCAGCTTGCAGGCCCAATGGCAACAAGGCCCGAGAAAAGGGCACGCACGCATCGCTTCACACCTTGATCACAAGTCCCCTCTCTCTCCCCCATGGACCTCATGAGCGGTGTGGTCCTAACCCTGTCGTCACCCCTGGCTCCACACTACGCCGTCATCCATTCCGGGGGGTAAGAAAGGGAGCTCGGGAAGAGGCGCATGAGCAGCGACAGCTCACCACAAATGCGCCCGGTCGGACAGAACAGCCAGATGAGCAGGGTAGCGAGGTCTTCGTTGTCAATAGTTGTGCGGCGAATCTACCACGGCAAAGTTCTGCTTGAGGCGAGGAAGAACAGAGCGGCCGCAATTTACTGCATCTTCAATCAATTACTTCCGTGGGAATACTCCTTGGGATCCACCAACACAATCCCGTCGCTGAAATTGGAGCTTCGGTCGACCTCTGCATTGGCGCGCGGAAAGCGTAGGTAGAGGAAGCCGATAGGTAAGAGAAATGTTGCCGTGGGCAAGCTAGATATGGACACGAACGCCGGCTCCTTCGTCGCCGTCCAATGGCTTGCTCCGACTGCGTGGCCAGCTTGCATCACTCGTCTTGAGGTTAGCTGTTTTCTGATCCAGTTGTCTCTTGCCGATTCTTGTTCTTTGTAACGGATGCTTACGCTTCATGTGTTCGTGTGCGCTCATGCAATGGAGGTTGTGACCAGGTCGGCAGTGGATCGGGAGGGGCTCTCCTGCGTCTATGTGCAGAGTAGGGACAACAATGCCTGCCTTTCTTTCGATTTTACGCATGTTCAGGTAAATATAGCTTATGTTTATTCATTTGATCCGCAGGTTTACTTCTGTGATGTTAATGTTGTTCTAGAATTTGGAGGATGATCACGAGCTTTGAAACTTTTTGTTTATTGCTGACCCACATCCAGTCCAACTAATTGGCTTTATGCAGTTTTCCTCGTTATGTGGGTTTCTTGCGTTTACCACAGAATATTGAAGTTCTCTGCGGAAGTAATATTTTTTCCTTTTTGCCTTTACCTAGAGTAAGAGTGCCTACTGAGATTACAGAACCAGATAGAAATTCAGTGTGATAGTTCAAAGTTCAAAGAGAGGGCATCAGGTACTTGTTTTGCTTGAAATTGCTACCAAACTGTTCGCACATGGATCGTGGTTGAGTACTTGATATTCCATATTTGTTCTGTTCTGAAGTGGGTGTGTGGTGCTTTCAATTTTGATCTGCATAGCCATAAATATGTAGTGTATTGATAGCTTCCGATGGCATTTAGCATGCTACTAGGATTAACAAGCATCAAAATGTACCTGCTCTACCTGAACTGCCACCCTAGATAATCGTCAATAACAGTAGAATCTTACGCAAAGTTTTTATTGCCAAACGTATTCCTTGTTCATTGTGCTGCTTAGAAGAGATGAATGCCAAAAAGTAATGTGAACTTACTGTTAGTTCACAAGGTTACTTGGCGTGCAGAAGTAGATGTATTTAAATTCATTATTTTCGTGTGAGCGGAGAGTGTAGTACGCATTTAGATGAAGACTGATATTGTGTTGGGCTCTGGCGTACCTTTTTTTTCCTGTCTTATGAACTGAAAGGCATGCTATATATCAGTCCTGCCTGTATACTGTTTTGCTACATAAGTTGGGGCTAGATGAAATGGTAGAAGAAGCTTAACTAGGCAGGTGATTTGCATGGTAACTACAAACATGGAGATCCCAGGAAAATGGGGGAAAGAAATTTAAAGAGTTTCTTGAGGAGCGTAAGGTGTATTCTAACAAGACATTCTTGGTTGCTCCTAGAAACCTGCCTGCAACCCATTTCCTGCCAAGTATATGAAAAAGTCGATAATGCTGATGTGTATGAGGGCACTGGTGTTGGACCACTGGAATATGTATATCCCATTGCAAAGCACGGGCATATGTGCGAGTGTAATGACGAAAGCGAGGATGAAAGATTTACCTTAACAAATTCCAACAGCTGAGACCATGTGTCCCTAGAGATGGCTTTGTTATGCCTGACCTGAAATTTTAAGAATAAAAGTTACAGCAAAATAGTACCATCTTACAACAATAACATAATGGAACAGCTCAATGATCGGAAAATGGGATTAGATAGAAATGCCATTTAAGGCACACCTGGAGAAACTGACACCAGTGATCGATTAAGGGCCAATGCCTTTCAGCAAACAGCAACCTCCACATTCCAATAGCTGTCTCCAGTGGAAGGGATTTCTGACCCTGTAAAATCAAGAGAATGTTGTAGGAAAGTTTCATAGATAACACCGGTTGAAAAACAGATGTGCCAATAAAGACAATGACAATTGAAAATATTGGAACAAATAGTTTGATCTCAAGGATAACCTTTTCCCTAGCCCAAGCAAATGCAAAGTTGTATATCTCACGGAACTTATCTGGAAAACGAAAGAATAACGGATAGGTTAGAACTTAGAAGATAGAAGCAATTTTCAATATATTTTTTGATAGACAGTCCAATTTACGTGCAAACTGGAATTGGATAGTGGCTAAACTAGGTAGTCATGTACAAATATCCAGTTTCACACAAAAAAGGAAACTTACTATCGTCCTTTATCTCAGCTCGCAGTGATGGAAGTTTCTCACGGAGCTTCTCAATTGAATCTACCCTAAAAATAATGAAATGATATAATTAGAACAGAGAAGTGTCGCAAAAATATGTACCGGGAAATACTATCCATTGAGACAATGACATGTTGTGACGCATTGTATTCGAATAATATTTTCAAATTTGGTGATTTTGCAATGGTAGTATGGTACCAAGAAATATGACCCTAAAAATTACATGTGTAATTGGCAAGGGTCTTGATTAGTTGCATACTGAACTATCATGACTACAAATAGCACTCACCCAATTGACTGCAGACCATCAATGAATTCCTGGCGAGTAAATTCACACATTGTGGCAGCTTTCATGTGCCATGATATGACAAGCTGTTAAAAGCATAAATAGATGGTTAATAACAATGATGATCTACAGATTGCAGTATTCACTTAAATACAATGAAAAGGCAGGTCGCTGCAAATTAGAGAAAAGAACATGTGTGTATTTCAAATATCAAATAGATAATGAATTAACTTCGAGGATGGCAGCTGCAGGAGCAGGTACTGCAAAAAATAGTGAACTAGTTTTCACTCAAACAGTAAGTGAACACAGCTGGTTAGTACAGAAGAACTGAAACACATACCATGACAACATCCTGAGGATCCACCTGGAAAACAAACAAATAGCAACTGCGGTTAGAGATTTGTAGGCCCATATGATGTTGCTAACATACAGAGCAAAAGGTATACACCACTAGGACCATCTATCCTAAGACAACACAAAATATACAATGAAACAGAAAAATAACAGCAATATTTAGTTTTGAATCCCCACAGAGTGAAGATTCCCCTACACACCATGGAAATGGACAGTAGAAAAATAACAGCACCTCTTTCTGAGTCAGGTCACTTGCACAGACAACCACAATATGTAATCCAACAGACAAACACATAAAGAGGGAAGCTAAATTTGCTAATATCTGATCTAGAAACCATTCCAATATCACGAGTAAATAGCATCCTGCTAACCAATAATATTCAATGTTTCCTAACCAGTCAGACAAATTACAACACTTGGAACAGAATATAATAGCTGCAGCTAATGTCATATAAGAATTATATGGTTGATTGCTACTAAGTGTGGGCTAGATATGCCCAGATGTAGGTGCAAACTGAAAGATAAAAAGCTAGTCCTTACCAACAGGTCGTTGCAAAGTTGAGATGTGCCCTCCACCATGATCATATCAGCATCACGTTCTGGAAACAAAACAAGATACAACACCAATTAAGAAGTAAACAACTTACAGCAGGACAAGAGAGAACATGCTTCCATTGAGTAGAGAAGCAAAAAGAAAGGGGGATGGAATAAATCAAAACCATATGAACAAAAGCTAGAGTCAGAAGTCAAAACTCATTCTCAAAACTTAAAGGGTTGGTAAATGACATGAGAATGATACCTTTGTATCTGCTGTAAAGATCTTCAAGATGTCGAGAATTGGTCACAGAAATCTGTGGCTGGCTGTAGAAATAATCAAAAGACCCTTCTAAGTGCCAATCACTAGCTTTCAGTGCCTGAAGGGCGACCTTCTCGCTGCATCATCAGATAACAGAATCATTTCCTATTCTAGGGACAAGAAACGCCAAATAAAACTGCGACAACTGAACTCCTTGGTCCTTAATAAAAACGAGTAGAAGAGTTTGGTAAGCTCATAAGTATTTATTTTATGTAAGCATCCAAATATAAATTAATAGATGCTGTTTTAAGCACTTAGAGGAACCATTTAGTTTCATATTCCTGGGCAGTAACTTGGTGTGAACTATGCACTTGAAGAATCACAGTGCTGAATTCTTTGAATCGGAGTCTAAACAATGATTGGATTCATCCAGGCCCTAGCTCCAAGCAGATCCTAGACTGACAAGTTTTACTTCTTCAGGATTCAGTCCATCTCATTTCTTATTTCTACAATGTAAAAAGGGGTTTGCCTATTACAAAAATAACAACTTAACAGCATAAATGTAATGGATTGATGTTCTCATCATGATCATCTGCAACAACAAGATGACAAACTCTTTTTCAGAAGTTAAACTCCACTGATAATAAAGATTTACTCCCTCTGTTTCTAAATATAAGTCTTCTTAGAGATTTCAATACGGACTACATATGGATGTATATAGACATATTTTAGAGTGTAGATTCACTCATTTTGCTTCGTATGTAGTCCATATTGGAATCTCTAGAAAGACTTATATTTAGAAACCGAGAGAATATATGGTAAGGCATCACACAACATCACAATTTGCTGGGTGCACAAAATAGAGCATCAGATTAAGACAGCCACTAAATTCAACCTTAGACCAAGAGAAGCAATTACTCCCTCCGTTCCTAAATATAAGACTTCTTAGAGATTTTAATATGGACTACATATGGAGCAAAATGAGTGAATCTACACTCTAAAATATGTCTACATAGTTAAAAAAAAGCGCGCTTAAGCGCGCCTAGGCTCTAGGCGTTGGCAAAACGCATTGCGCATAACTGCGCTTAATCCGCGCATAATTGCGCATAAGCATACGCTTTGGTCAATAAAGCACAAGGCGGTGGCAAAACGCACAATTAACGCCTAGCGCTTTTTTGAACTATGTATGTCTATATACATCCGTATGTAGTCCGTATTGAAATCTCTAACAAGGCTTCTATTTAGAAACGGAGGGAGTACATCACAAATTTGCTTCCCAGTACAAATATTGAAATTAATGTATCATATCACATAGTTCTTAGAAAGTTAGTAACTAATTTTGCAACTAAGTAACACATCAACATTATTGCTTAACAAAGTAGTATAAATAATATGGAAAAAGAACTTATAATAACTAAACTAACAAATCACCACCAAATTACAGTCCCGAGAGTCTATGTAATAGAGATAACTATACTCGAATCTCACCTTGCACCAGTTATGGCCATGAACTGTTGCACCTTGTCGCGGCTTCCTCTCCCCAGCTTATGCTGCAACAGATAGAAAAATAAATGAGTCAAACAAAATCCCACATCCTAGATTGCACAGATAGCCTTTTATTGGATGGTATATTGTAATCCCATGAGCTTGAGGAAAGGAAAGCTTAGTGCCACAGGGATTAGGGATTCAGCAGTTTTTAACAGCAAAAATGCTATATCAAATATATGTGATGTAATATCTGTTTTAAAATGTTTATGCTACACTGGTACGACATAAGCTTGAGACATGAAAATGGCACCTCAAATATGATCCTCGGCACTAATAAATGGGAAAATGGAAAATCTAGAGTTCAAATACATGCTCACGGTCTCAATCTATATAATCCACCAACTTTATCCAATCCACACATGAAAAACCTAGAATTCAAAAGAGGATCTTACTCCAAGTTTGGCCTAGATATAGATTCCTTTGCTGTCCAAATCAGGCGGCCACGGTTTACACGGCAGGAAAATATGTATGTAAAGGGGAGGCAAAGGAGCTTACCATGTCCCCACGTAGATCTCCCGACGCCCGAGAGGGAGATCAAGGAGGATGGGATTGCCGTCGATCTGGTCGCCGGGAAACGATGGCGGCTAGCCGGGGCGTCGACGGAGAGGATCGCCGGGAGACGCGACAGCGAGAGGGAGCAGGAGGCGTCGGCCCGAGGCCAGGTTCTAGGTCAAGTAAGGGGGAGGGGGTGGGTGGGTGTTATCTGCTCGCCGAATTATAATTCGTAAAATAGATTTCTACCGGAAGAACGCCCGTGCGTTGCAACGGAGCCACATCTCTACTTCTAATGGACGAATTGGTTGAATAGTCCCCCTCACTTTCAACCGGCTTATTTTCAACCGGGTTTTTTTCAACCGGTTTTCTTTCGTCCCACCTCCCACCACCCCCCTCCCACCGGTTTTTCTCTTTCTCGTCTGGCCGACAATACCCAACGTATTGATGGTAATCAATTACAATTAATCCACGTATGGTAAAGCTATAAACTTAGAAATCTCAAATATGATAATTATAATAATAAATCAATCCATGTATGACAAGGCTATAACTAAGGAAATTTCGAATATGGTAATTATCACCAGAATCAAAGCTTTCCAAAAAAGTTCTTCTTGCCATACCCTAATCGTGACCTCCTCATCCTGAGGCATTATCTCTACTCTTAATGGAGCAGTTGCTAGGATTGCGTCCACTGTCATTATCCGTCTGGTTTATTTTCGTCCGGTTTATTTTCGTCTTTCCTTCCACCATCCCATGTACCGAAAGCCAAACGAGTCAGAACTTTCCATGTGGACACAAATTATTTAGTAATGTCTTTATGGGAGAGTCTACTCCTAATGGACGAATTGGTTGAATAGTCCCCCCCCCCACTTTCAATCGGTTTTTTTCAACCGGTTTTCTTTCGTCCCACCTCCCACCACCCCCCTCCCACCGGTTTTTCTCTTTCTCGTCTGGCCGACAATACCCAACGTATTTATGGTAATCAATCACAATTAATCCACGTATGGTAAGGCTATAAACTTAGAAATCTCAAATATGATAATTATAGTAATAAATCAATCCATGTATGGCAAGGCTATAACTAAAGAAATTTCGAATATGGTAATTATCACCAGAATCAAAGCTTTCCAAAAAAGGTCTTCTTGCCATACCCTAATCGTGACCTCCTCATCCTGAGGCATTATCTCTACTCTTAATGGAGCAGTTGCTAGGATTGCGTCCACTGTTATTATTCGTCTGGTTTATTTTTGTCCGGTTTATTTTCGTCTTTCCTTCCACCATCCCATGTACCGAAAGCCAAACGAGTCAGAACTTTCCATGTGGACACAAATTATTTAGTAATGTCTTTATGGGAGAGAATCAATCACGGTTAATCTCTAATCAATATTTAAAAATCAAATCTAAATTAATTAACTTACCATAAGTCGGTCAATCACTGATTAATCTTTCCATACGTAGTCAATTTACATCAAAGGAAATGTTTCGATTATAGCAGTACCCTGCTACAAACCGAGCGAGTCGGGCTTTCACCCCGCACCGCACGACTCTTCTCTCCCCCTCGCCGCCTCCCGCCTCGGGCCGCTCGCCGTTCGTCTTCCCGAGGGACGCAGCCGCACCACCGCGCTCAGCTGCTCCCTCACCTCCCCCGCCGTCCTCACCCGTAGGACGCCGCCGCACCTCTCCTCTGCATCACCCTGTTGGCGGGATCCAGGTCACGGGGCTGATGACCTCATCATCTCTAACGGCGGATCTGATCGTCGGCGAGGAGGCCGAGCCTCATGCTTCGGCCACAGCCACCCCGACCTCGTTGTATGTTCGCCTCCTCATCCACCCCCTTCCCTGTCCAATTTTGCTTTATTTTGGTTCGTCTTTCATCCCATCCAAACCGGACTTTTTACCTTACGATGCCCGCCTCCTATGTTTCTGCATTAACTAACACGGCGTCGCGTGATCGTGGAGCAGCAGGGTTGAGAGGATGGGTCTCAGTGACGGGCGGATGGCGTTCGTCGTGTGAGCGAAGATAGCATGTAACTCATGGAGTGCAAGCTGTTGTGCGGCTACATGGCGACGCTCAACTGTAGCGTTGAGACGTAGGGCACATGCGCCATGATGTCGTGCTTCACCATCGCCTCTCCTAGCTTTCTCTCAAGGCATCGTGGTCTCGATGGGTTGGGGCTCGCCTCCCGCACTCCTCTTTGTCGTGTACAAAAACCAAGGTGACCCCTAGGTACTCTCAACGCTTGGTCTAGAAATCCCTCGAATTCGTTGCCCAAGCCGAGTGTTGTGATCTGACGATCGGTCATCGTGCAGGTGTCGAATTATTGAGGGAGGCTTCAGATCGTCCTGGGCATGGAGATGAGGCTGGCCATTAAGGATGTGGGTGAAGGTCACGTCGTTTCTTCTCCTGGCTCCAATATCCACTGCTGATATTTTGAGTTCTTTGATCTGAGAAAGAACCATGGGAACGTAAGGTTTTTAACCCAACATGATTTAATTACCCTTTTCGTTTTTGTATTTTATAAGTACACTAGCTAAGTGTCCGTGCGTTGCCACAGACTAACAAATATATATATACAAAGAGAAAATTCATGTGACATGAGAGTCAAAGGCCATTTTTATGGGATGATATCTCATGGTCATGATCTAGTAGGTACATACATCTCGTCATTGTCTTTCTTCCACACTCCATGTCTGAGCTACCACGCGACACTCGACTTCCTTCTCCCACCATGCATGCTTTTATCTCCTATTTCTCCTACCTCTACCTTGCACGACAGTACCAAGTTTCTTGTCCAACTATCATAATCTTCTCCGGTAGGGCACCCCCTTAGATTATTACTGACTTGTACATGTTGCAAATAAGATCAACGAAAATGGATACTAAATTTCTGATGAGAAATGAGAATTCAGGGCAATATCTTCCCAAGAAAATAATAATTCCAAGACAATCTTTTTATACCTTCTGTCAACATTGGGACACACATTCCACGCAATAAGCATGCAATGATGTTGATACTTGATTAATTGTCAATATATGTCTATAGTAAAGATAACTTTACTCAAAACATGTTTTTCTAAGAAGGAAGGATAATTCATATTAGAAAAAAAATAAAGGTTTGGGTTCATCCCACCAATGTTTCTCTTGTGCAACTCATCTCCGCACCTGCTCAGAAGATTGGCGTGTCTCGAGCACACCACTCCCACACACCCTCACAAGAGCGGCACAACCAATCTCTGAGTGCCACTGACACACATGCATGGAGCGCTCACTCCAAGCCTGACTATACACATTCCCACAGTAGCCGAATTCAAAGAGAATCAACGGGGCATCATCCACTGCTTTCTCAGGGTCCTATTCATCATGAAATCATAGACCAAGATATTCCTCCCATCCATTTTTTAGGGAAAGGATTTTTCTCGATGTTCCTCTCATCTTCATGGTAGTAATAACCTAAAAACGCCACCAGTCAACTCCGAAGAACATGCAACATTGTGAGAGTCAAAGTCATGGTCAGTCAACTCCGTCAAGAATTTCAAATTATGTGCTATCCAATACGTACTTGTTGCCGATGGAACGACCACATGGATAGCTCCTACAATCTTCATGCAGGTTGCACAAAATTACGCCATAGGAGGTTTCAAACCTTCAATGGGCCACCCTTGGCCATCCAGCCGGTGGTTTTCCATCCTTCCTTACGCCTGACGTCTTGTGGAACCAGGCGCATCCCAGATCCACCGCCTTCCATTCAGGTCGCCACACAGAGGGGAAAAATAGAGTAGGCGGTGGCGCGGAGGAGGAGGCGGTGGTTTTCTATGTCACTGGTGTTTGTGTAGTTGTGCGTTGGAACTTCACAACGTGGGGAGGACGAGGAAATGGGAGAGCAGATTGTCGATGGTGGCATGGGAAAAAGAACGCGGTCTGGGGAGGGGGTAGGTGGCTAGAACTTTGGAAAGGAAGGAAACCTGATTGTGTTTCCCTTTATTTTGTATATGGAAGTTATCGTATGGTTCATGTATGGCAACAAGTCCTATAAAAGAGAACCAAGGATTGATTGATGATTGTATTTTATTTCATATGGAAACCGATCTGTCGGGGCTACATGTAAGTGCATTGTGACTAAGGAAGGATCAATAGATTGAATTAGATTAGAAAAAACCAGCAGGAGGGTGGAGTTATTAATTAAGAAAAAAGTCAGCAGTGGGAGGTGGGATGAAATAAAACCGGATGAAAAAAAGTCAGTAGTGGGAGGTGGTAGTCTCCGCCGGCCAATTTTCGTCCCACCTCCACTGGTTTTTTTCGTCCTAAAAAAATCTATGAAATTTCGTAGGTTAACCAGGGACAACTCCCACCTCCCAGGTTTTTTTCCGTCTCACCTTCCATGATATTTTTTTTGTACCTCGCCCCACCTCACACTGAGCCGCCAAGAACCGCAAAAACCGCCTACCTTAGCCAAATCAACAAATCTCTCTCATTAATGCAATTTTCTTTAGGAAACAAATAATAGATTCTTTCCTACCTTAGCCAAATCAACAGATCTCTTTCATTAATGCAATTTCCTTTAGCAAACAAATAATAGATTCTTTCCTACCTTAGCCAAATCAACGGATCTCTCCCATTAATGCAATTTGCTTTAGGAAACAAATAATAGATTCTTTCCTACCTTAGCCAAATCAACGGATCTCTCTCATTAATGCAATTTTCTTTAGGAAATAAATAATAGATTCTTTCCTACCTTAGCCAAATCAACGGATCTCTTTCTTTAATGCAATTTGCTTTAGCAAACAAATAATAGATTTTTTCCTACCTTAGCCAAGTCAACGGATCTCTCCCATTAATGCAATTTACTTTAGGAAACAAATAATAGATTCTTACCTACCTTAGCCAAATCAACGGATCTCTCTCATTAATGCAATTTTTCTTTAGGAAACAAAGAATAGATTCTTACCTACCTTAGCCAAATCAACGGATCTCTCTCATTAATGCAATTTTTCTTTAGGAAACAAAGAATAGATTCTTTCCTACCTTAGCCAAATCAACGGATCTCTTCCATTAATGCAATTTGCTTTAGCAAACAAATAATAGATTCTTTCCTACCTTAGCCAAATCAACGGATCTCTCCCCGGTTCGCTGGGCGCGTTTCGGTGGGTGGGCGTGGGGGTGGGGGTAATTTGATGAAAAAAACCCGGTTGAAAATAAACCGGTTGAAAGTTGGGGGACTATTCAACCAATTCGTCCATTAGGAGTAGAGATAAGCATTCAGTTCTTCTATCCTTTGTACGAGGATGCAATTCACTCCAAACATGTAAACAGTGTCACATCTTACAGAAGCTTCTAATTTTTTACAATGAGTATGGTACATAAACCAATGTGCTTGGGCTGTGCTTTGTGTTTCTGTCATGCCTTGTCTTTAGAAGGCACCGTGATGAATGCTAATTTAATAGAGGAGAATCAAGCAAGCGATGTGCAATGATTTTAATGAATTTTAATGACCATATTCTACACTTAATGATGATTGATAGTCGATTTATGGTTTCTCCCACTTTAGTAAGAAAGATGTGGTGTACAGAATCTTGCAAAAATGGAGGATATGGATTTGGGGCGCGAACTGTCCCGACAACGGCGGTGCTGCCTACCAACACCATGTGCAAGACTGCCTGACTTGTCCTCTATCTTAATGGTAAGTTTCTCTCTTTTTCTATCTCGTGGTCTCCTTCCTTGATTTGTCTTTCGAGAAAGGATTGAAAGTAGTTTGGGTGGTTCAATTAATTTAATGCCCAACAATATCATCATTTGTCAGCAAGAAGTTACTCCAAATTCCATCGCCTAACAATATCATCAGTTGTAAGAAATTAGGAGTTTGGTACGTACCCCGGTGCAAGAGACCATGGATGCAAAAGGTACTTCTGCTAGAGTAAGATTAGATAGTCAAATTGTAGACAAACAGCAGTGTGCATTGGCATTGCAACTTCTGACATGGGATATTTGTGTAGTCAGATAATTAGGAACCTGGACTACAAGGGCAAATGGGAGGCACCTTTCATCGACATTCAGCCCAGGGAACCTCAACTTTCCCACTGTTGTACATTCATACTACTCTCCATGTATCGCTTCTGCTCAACTATAATACACGGAAACATGAAAGCTCATGTTTTCCCCTTGTTTGTGCAGAGTACAAGGATGATTCCTACATCTATGCATTGATATGCTGAACCACATTGGCATTGAGCCAAGCCAGGTTAGTGCTTCAAAAATTCTGAAAAAATCTGTGAAATGTTGTTGACACTTTGTTAAGTATTTGGTTTAACTATGTATGTTTGATTCTTATCCTATGAAGCATAATTAAAGTGTTGACTCTGTTTGACATTTTGATGTATTACGTCTAATTAGTAGCATTTGACTTTTGTTTCATTTCAGATGTCTGATGTAGACAACTAAGGCAATGGCTATTGCATTGTAGGACGAGAAGGTCCAACACGGTGGCAGCAGGTACATACCCAACGCGGCGACCCGTGGGCGCACCGGTTCTAGGGGCTTGAGAGCTGGGGCCGGCATCCAGGCGGTGAACATGGATGGTGGCGTGTGGAAGTGGGCGGTGGTGGGCAGGGAACAATGTGGCCCTGTCGGCGTCCTCTTCGTTTAGCTTGACATGATCGTCGTTCAGCTAAAAACAAGATTACCTAAGGGATATTAAGACTAGAACATGAATGCACAATACTTTTCCGATGTGATTTTTGTAAATGGAATTAACTTTGTAGAGTTGGCATGACATGCGCCTTCACTAGCGTTAATAATAGACCTTCCCTCCTTCCAAATTCCTGACCAATCATTGTTTTTGTAAGGATCCTTCTCGACTTTTGTTAGTTGTTCATCTATTGTTCATCTATGAATGAATTTAACCATGTGGTCTAACTGATTGGTCATATGAACTTATGAAGTAGTTGTCGTGTGTACTAATTGCGACAAATGGAATCCTTTGCCTTTTGCATTGTTCACTAATATCATTAATAGATATGCATGTGTTACCGATATTTCTTAATTTAGCTGCTGAGCATTACTAGGCTACAATTCTTTGTGACTTTTGATTTTGTCTGTTGTTCTGATCCTATGTCGAATCAATCCCGATCCATGGGGAAGAAGATACAAGGGGACCGACCACTGAGTCGATGATGCCGACGATCGAGGACGGCAAACATAATCATTTTGGTGTCATAGGTTCATTGGAGCTGATGCCGCCACCTCCTCGCCCCTTGGTCTCGGAGGTTGTGATGGCCAGGTCAGCGACATGGCCACGTAGTATGCCTCATTTTCTCCTATTGCGTTGTTTCTTTTTTATCATGTGATTTCTATTTTGTTTCTGTTAGCAATAATTATAGCTCCATGAAGCAAAAGAAAGCTTGAGAAATCATTTTTGTTTATACTCAAAGGCTTGGCTACCTATGGGTGTTATTGACTCCCTACCAAAAGTTGTGTTTATACTCAAAGGCTTATGCATGCTTTCTAAAAAATATGTTGCACAATCACTGTAATTATGGTGTTATGTGAGTTAGAAGATTTCAAAAGTGCATCAATTGAGAATTACACATATTTATACATCGGACAGGGAAGTATGTATTTGATATTTCCTGCTGAAATTCAGCGTTTTCTATCGGAGGTCTAAATTTTCATATGCCAGACTTTTAAGTTAGATGGTGTGTATTATAATGATTTTTTATTGGATGTTGTGCTGTATATTTGGGTCTATGTAATATTTGTTAGGAAATTCCATAATGTATTAAGGTTCTGGTTGCAGCATCTTGGAATATTTGTTTAAACGTAACAAAATGCTCCATCTGTTGTCTTTAATTAATGGTTAATAACAATGGAAATGCTTCGTGAGATGATTGGTCTTAAGCATAAAAGTCATGTAGGCTGCTATCTACCTTGTGTAATATAGTGCACAATAAAGAGTACTATGTTTCTGTACCACTTTCTTTATTTTGTGAATCGCGTGTCTTTCTATGCATACATTATCGAATTACATTTTGTATCGAAGAATATTTTGTGTGATATGGATTTCAATTATGTTTACACGTAAAACTTGATATGCATTATGTTTATATATGCACACGGTAAAAATATTTAAAAGCCCGTGGCAACGCACGGGCCTTCTACTAGTTAACTTTAAGAGTTCAATATTATGACATTGGCGACCTTTTTTACCATCAAATCCTCACACACACAGACACACACTCTCCCTCCCTCTTCCTCACTCTCTATCCCCCTCTCCCTCTCTCTCTCTAACACACACATATCCATCTTATTGGATACGGAACCATAATCCATCTATTTCACACATACACGCTAGTGCATAACAATATGAATTATGTGTATTATATTTGCCACCAGAACTGAGGGAATTAATTTCATGTAAATCGACCAGCCACAACTCCAAGAATACGTGGACGAGGTGGCTCGGGTCAGCATTGGCGCCGTCCAGCCACGGGCCCGCTTCCAAGTGCACGTGCAATGCACGTCTTCACAAATATTATAACCAGATGTGAGAAATCACATGCATAGAAAAGACATTCTGATAGCAATCCAAATACCATACTCAATTGAATACCTAACCTGGACAATACTCTTATTTCTATGCACCAGAAAAAATGGAATAGCAAAGCTAAGTATGCCTACATACGCTCAGATTATATATAAGAATCTTGGGTGAACAATTGCAACAAAGCACTAAGCAGTGATAAATTTAAATAAAAAAATCCATTAACTATGCAGGCAGCAGGCTTGTTACAACATAGAGAGATAGGAAAATGTCACCTCCAGTAATGTAGCGCAAAGGAGTGGAACGAAGCATGAATGAGCGGTTGTTTGTTCTTCTCCATGTACATGGATCAGCAGTAGAGGCCAAGTATATAAGCACTTGACTCAACTCCACTCTTCGTGTACGGAGAGCCATGTCACCTTATCGCCGCTGCAGCATGGGAGGACGGCTGGTTCACGTGACCCTCCAGCTGGGGGATCCATGGTGGCTGACCATCGAGCTCGAGGCAGAGAAGTTGACGGCAGCAGTGGCGAGATCCATGCCAGCCAACCGGGCGAAGTGGAGGTCGTCGGGGAGGGACACATCGGCAAGATCCGGTCACCACGCGACCTGAAGAGCAACAGTGATCTCCACAAGCTGCAGGCCGACGGCGTGCTCCATCCCCTGCGATGGGGTGACCATGGCGGTGGCCACAGCTCCTCATGCTCGCCTCGATCTCGCAACACACCCTGAGTGTAGGAGGCAGCAACGACCTCGACGAAATCATGGCCTCCATCCTGGAATGCATGAAGGACCTCGGCCCCGTCGCTACTCCTCCCGCCGTAGCCGCACGCGGCAGCGGACCGTGGGTAGGAGGGTAGGAGGCGTCGCCTCAGCTGACGGCAGGGAGCAGCGTTGATTTCGGGTAGGTGGCATCGCGAGGACGGCCGCGGCCGCGGGGAAGCACCCCGATCATGCTGCCAGGCCAATCCTTCTCCTCCGATCCCCTATCCCTGAAGATTGTGCCGCCGCCCCGGTCGTGTTGTTTCCATATATTATGCCATTTTTTCCTGTACCTAAACAAATGCGGGCGAGCGGATGGCAGAGTTTTGGTCCGCCCTCTATAATTGCTAAACGCACTTTTTGTGAGGATTATTGTTAATAAATGAATCCAATCATGTCGCTCTAAATAAATGGATTCAATCATGTGACTCTAATTACTTCAGATTGTTATGTGCACACTAAGCGGGGTGCAGTTAGGAAAGAAATGTTTTCTAATTAAAGTGATTGAGTGATTTAAGGTAAGGTTAATTAATTTAGATTTGATTTTTAGTGATTGTTAGTAAAGTATGATGCGTCTTTAAAATCTTTTATTTGTTTCCTTAAAATCTATTATTTGTTTCCTAAAGAAATTTGCAATAATGGAAGGTATCGGTTGATTTGGATAAGTTAGTAAATTTAGATCCGTGATTGCGTGCACGTTTGGAAAGTGCTGATTTGCAAGGAAAGAGCTGAGGGGTAAATAAACCGATGAATAAGAAACCAGCATCGAAAAAAATCTACGACGGTTAACCTACGAAAAAAAACCCGGACGAAAGTGGTGGGACGAAAAAAACCCTGGAAGTGAGACTACCAACTGCAGTTAGGAAAGAAAATGTTTTCTAATTAAAGTGATTGAGTGATTTAAGGTAAGGCTAATTAATTTAGATTTGATTTTTAGTGATTGTTAGTAAAGTATGATGCATCTTTAAAATCTTTTATTTGTTTCCTTAAATCTATTATTTATTTCCTAAAGGAATTTGCAATAATGGAAGGTATCGGTTGATTTGGATAAGTTAGTAAATTTAGATCCGTGATTGCGTGCACGTTTGGAAAGTGTTGATTTGCAAGGAAAGAGTTGAGGGGTAAATAAACCGGTGAATAAGAAACCAGCATCGAAAAAAAATATGTATGTAAAGGGGAGGCAAAGGAGCTTACCATGTCCCCACGTAGATCTCCCGACGCCCGATAGGGAGATCAAGGAGGATGGGATTGACATCGATCTGGTCGCCGGGAAACGATGGCGGCTAGCCGGGGCGTCGATGGAGAGGATCGCCGAGAGACGCGACAGCGAGAGGGAGCAGGAGGCGTCAGCCCGAGGCCAGGTTCTAGGTCAAGTAAGGAGGAGGGGGTGGGTGGGTGTTATCTGCTCGCCGAATTATAATTCGTAAAATAGATTTCTACTGGAAGAATGCCCGTGCGTTGCAACGGGGCCACATTAACTTTAAGAGTTCAATATTATGACATTGGCGACCTTTTTTACCATTAAATCCTCACACACACAGACACACACTCTCCCTCCCTCTTCCTCACTCTCTATCCCCCTCTCCCTCTCTCTCTAACACACACACATATCCATCTTATTGGGTACGGGACCATAATCCATCTATTTCACACATACACGCTAGTGCATAACAATATGAATTATGTGTATTATATTTGCCACCAGAACTGAGGGAATTAATTTCATGTAAATCGACCAGCCACAACTCCAAGAATACGCGGACGAGGTGGCTCGGGTCGGCGTTGGCGCCGTCCAGCCACGGGCCCGCTTCCAAGTGCACGTGCAATGCACGTCTTCACAAATATTATAACCAGATGTGAGAAATCACATGCATAGAAAAGACATTCTGATAGCAATCCAAATACCATACTCAATTGAATACCTAACCTGGACAATACTCTTATTTCTATGCGCCAGAAAAAATGGAATAGCAAAGCTAAGTATGCCTACATACGCTCAGATTATATATAAGAATCTTGGGTGAACAATTGCAACAAAGCACTAAGCAGCGATAAATTTAAATAAAAAAATCCATTAACTATGCAGGCAGTAGGCTTGTTACAACATAGAGAGATAGGAAAATGTCACCTCCAGTAATGTAGGGCAAAGGAGTGGAACGAAGCATGAATGAGCGGTTGTCTGTTCTTCTCCATGTACATGGATCAGCAGTAGAGGCAAGTATATAAGCACTTGACTGAACTCCACTCTTCGTGTACGGAGAGCCATGTCACCTTCTCGCCACTGTAGCATGGGAGGACGGCTGGTTCACGTGACCCTTCAGCTGGGGGATCCATGGTGACTGACCATCGAGCTCGAGGCAGAGAAGTTGAGGGCAGCAGTGGCGAGATCCATGCCAGCCAACCGGGCGAAGAGGAGGTCGTCGGGGAGGGACACATCGGCAAGATCCGGTCACCACGCGACCTGAAGAGCAACAGTGATCTCCACAAGCTGCAGGCCGACGGCGTGCTCCATCCCCTGCGATGGGGTGACCATGGCGGTGGTCACAGCTCCTCATGCTCGCCTCGATCTCGGCAACACACCCTGAGTGTAGGAGGCAGCAACGACCTCGACGAAATCATGGCCTCCATCCTGAAATGCATGAAGGACCTCGGCCCCGTCGCTACTCCTCCCGCCGTAGCCGCACGCGGCAGCGGACCGTGGGTAGGAGGGCAGGCGGCGTCGCCTCGGCTGACGGCAGGGAGCAGCGTTGATTTCGGGTAGGTGGCATCGCGAGGACGGCCGCGGCCGCGGGGAAGCACCCCGATCATGCTGCCATGCCAATCCTTCTCCTCCGATCCCCTATCCCCGAAGATTGCGCCGCCGCCCCGGTCGTGTTGTTTCCATATATTATGCCATTTTTTCCTGTACCTAAACAAATGCGGGCGAGCGGATGGCAGAGTTTTGGTCCGCCCTCTAAAATTGCTAAACGCACTTTTTGTGAGGATTATTGTTAATAAATGAATTCAATCATGTTGCTCTAAATAAATGGATTCAATCATGTGACTCTAATTACTTCAGATTGTTATGTGCACACTAAGCGGGGTGCAGTTAGGAAAGAAATGTTTTCTAATTAAAGTGATTGAGTGATTTAAGGTAAGGTTAATTAATTTAGATTTGATTTTTAGTGATTGTTAGTAAAGTATGATGCGTCTTTAAAATCTTTTATTTGTTTCCTTAAAATCTATTATTTGTTTCCTAAAGAAATTTGCAATAATGGAAGGTATCGGTTGATTTGGATAAGTTAGTAAATTTAGATCCGTGATTGCGTGCACGTTTGGAAAGTGCTGATTTGCAAGGAAAGAGCTGAGGGGTAAATAAACCGATGAATAAGAAACCAGCATCGAAAAAAATCTACGACGGTTAACCTACGAAAAAAAAACCGGACGAAAGTGGTAGGACGAAAAAAACCCTGGAAGCGAGACTACCAACTGCAGTTAGGAAAGAAAATGTTTTCTAATTAAAGTGATTGAGTGATTTAAGGTAAGGTTAATTAATTTAGATTTGATTTTTAGTGATTGTTAGTAAAGTATGATGCATTTTTAAAATCTTTTATTTGTTTCCTTAAAATCTATTATTTATTTCCTAAAGAAATTTGCAATAATGGAAGGTATCGGTTGATTTGGATAAGTTAGTAAATTTAGATCCGTAATTGCGTGCACGTTTGAAAAGTGTTGATTTGCAAGGAAAGAGCTGAGGGGTAAATAAACCGGTGAATAAGAAACCAGCATCGAAAAAAAATCTACGACGGTTAACCTACGAAAAAAACCGGACGAAAGTGGTGGGACAAAAAAAAACCTGGAAGCGAGACTACCAACTGCTCTATTAGGAGTAGAGATATATCGGAACGGAAGCTCTCGCGTACCACCTCACCCTCTATATATATATACACAAAATAATACAGTAACATAGAAAATTTGTACTAGTGTTTTTCTTAACACAGTACAGACGCAAGCGCTTATATAAAACAGTCTCTATAACCATTCAATCACAGATTAATTCATATTTGTACTAGTGTTAAACTTATACTAAAGTAGTGTCAATTAATTTGGATTAGAATCAAATATAGTCAAGTATTGTACTCGCATAAAATGTTTCGTCAAAGAATGACTTTCATGGTATTCTGGGAAAAAATTGAACGTTATATACAAGTTACTGTTCACACTACATGTTGTTGAAAAAATATTGCCCTGAAGTCAACACGAACCAGTCCTTGGCTAAACTTTTTATATGAGTACAGTACTTGCTCATATTTAACTCTTCGAATGTTTTTTGACTTTTTTGCAACTACTAAATTATTTTGTGCATATACGGTGCGCTGATACGGGGTATTTCATTCTATGTATCTCTATACTACTCCCTCCATCTCATAAGAATTGAAATTCTAAGATTTTCCTAAGTCAATTGTTTTTAAGTTTGATCTATAAATCTATAAAAAAATACTCAAAGATCTATGATATCAAATATATAGTATTCAAATTCATTTCATGATGAATCTAATGGAATAGATCTGGTTATGTAAATGTAAATATATTCTTATATAGCCTTGGTCAGACTTAATGAATATTGACTTAGAGCAATCCTATAACTCCAACTTTTTTGAAACGGCTGAAGTGTTAAGACTATTCATAGTGGGAGTAAAAAAAGTGATAACATCGTACGTATCTAAACAAAATAGGTGATGTGGCAACTAAGTAATGAGGAAAGAGAGACATATGGTAACATAGTATGTTAACAAGAGTATCTACGTGTTTGTTTCGTCCTCTGTAATTAATGTTAGAGAGTTAATTAGGTGTGTAATTAACTATGTCTGTTTAAATAAGGTTTTAAGGCACCACTAGGAATCAGACTACTGATGGTTTGCTTCCTATCAGACCGGTCGATAGCCGTACGATTAGATGTGTTCCAGTCGTCCGATCTATTGGCTAGTTTCCTTTGTGAGTTAAATGCAATAATTACTAACGTGAATTCTGCTGCTTCCTAATAACTGTTCCCATAATATGCGATTTGTTTCCTAAATCTGCTAATCTTTATCCCCACAATCTTCGATTTGTTTCCTAAAACAACTTCGTCGAATGGCTACAAATCCCAATATTTGTGGATATAATTTCAGAAAAATATTAATTACGAAATATATAAGATGTGTTTCCTTAGTGATGGTAACATGGTTTGTATACCAAAGAAGCATTCTTCCGTATGGACAGAAGCATCATTTTCTGGTGAATTAATCTTGCTTCCATGTACCAATGTATTGGCTTCCATGGTGAATTAAACTTACTACAATTGTATATGAATATGTATTTAAGTGGTGGTTTGTTTCACTTCACAAACATTAAAATTGTGTTTCAATCAAGTGGAAAATTGCTTCTAAACAAGACATTTCCATAGGAAGAATCATTATCATGGGTACACTTGCTTCAAACACATCAGGGATGTGTTAACAAAAAAAATACAAATGTGCTCAGTTTGTTTCCATGGATAAAAGATTTTGCTTCCATAGTTTCATGGGAAAACAATTTTGCTTCCATGATAAACAATTTACATCGATTCATTACTTACAAACTGGAAATTGTTTGTACTAGTTTCCCTACTTGGCACAGTTCCTTCCACACACTAGGAGCTTCATATCTGTTTCCTTCCACTGGCTCAAAGAAGTAAATAGTCAATGTGGTGGTGCTTCAAATGGTGCTTACAATGTTGTCCAAATCTGTAGCGACCAGACCTCAAACAGTCTAGTCTCTGTGCATCAGTGTCATCCCTGGATCGGTAATGCTGACACACATAGTACTTGAGGATTTATAACAGAGTTTCAATCACACACATAATACATCGAATGTCTCAAAAGAGAACTTATTACAATAATATGGCTTAAGGCCATCTAAACACGATAACAACGGAAGGCTTGGAAGATAAAGTGAGTCCATCAACTCCAACGGCATAGCTGAATGAACGACAACGACCTATGGCACCTTACTCGTCGTTTGAAAAGTCTGCAACATGAAATATTGCAGCCCGAAACGGGTCAACACATGGAATATGCTGGCAATGTAACACATAGAGTAATGAACAGAATAAATGCTATTAGTAAATGGATATATGGCTGGTGGAAAGCTCTATGGTTATAGTTTTTGCATAAAGCTAATTTTTCCCTACAACAAAGGAATAAATTTTATTTAACTATCATGGTGGTTGATAAACATTGAGAAGGTTCCTCCAACTCAATCCCAATTAAGCATCATCATTAAACCCAACAAATCAATTTAGAGTGATGAGATCAACATGATAATCCAAGAACCAGATACTCAAGATGTCCATAACCGAGGACACAGCTAACCATGATTAGTTTATACACTCTGCAGAGGTTTGCGCACTTTTCCCCACAAGACTCGAACACATCCATGATCGGAGATTCGAGACATAGTCTTTCTGAAGCATTAACTCCCTACTCTGGATAGACAGTACCACCTACAACCCACTACATCTGCTAGTCTACCTCTTCAAGAGCTTCACGCAACTTACTCAACTATGCCAGAGCCCATATTGGCTTGTGGCTGCACACGGAAGTTTCCAGCATGAATAATCTTATGATCCCTTTGAGCCTGGGTGGCGAATCGTATGATGATCACATGGGTACTCCGGGATATCCTAGGACAACACTGGATTCTCCAGGTGCCCTGACAACCACTTGGTACTCCAGGGTGCCTCAACCCAATCCACCCAGATGTGTATTAAGTAGCCACCTTAAGTTAACCATTAATTAACAATACTCACATTTGTCATGGATACACTCACCCAATCCATGTCCACGAGCATAGCATAGCAATATAAGTGATGAGGACATCAATACCATTGTTACACCCACAGCCCCTGCTGCTATACATACTGGACCAATTACTAGAGCTCGCGCACGCCAACTAAATTACCAGGTACTTTCGTTTCTTGGTAATGATTCTAATGTTCATGAGAATATGATGCTGCCTAAATTGGATACATTTGTTTTGCTTACAAATGAAGGGCCTAGCTTGGAGAAGGATGGACATTGGAGCAAGAACAAGCATGGAGATGATGGCATGCGCAAGGGGAACAAGAACGGAGTTACAAGTGATGATTTCAGGACTTTGAAGCCACCATAATGGGTGCATGAAGCCATGGATGAAATATACAAGATGCCACTTCATAAAGTTTGTCCCGAGGCTATTCTAGGTGCTGCGTCACCTTATTATTGGGCCAGGCCCATGTAATTTCGAAATACATAAGTATAGGCTATTTTTAGAGTCCATATGTGTGGGGAAACAAGAGATAGGGTTGATTTCGGACCCCTCCACCAAGGGCCACGAAATTCCCCCCTCTTCCTCCATATATATAGCCCTTAGGGCACCGTTTAGACTTTGGGGGGTTTTGTTTAGATTAAAGTTCGCCATAGCTGCAACTTTGCGTACTTCGTTTGTGTTCAACGACCAGACAAAGGCGTCACAGAACCCCACCTTGATCAATAAAGCATTCATCTTATATTCGCAATATCCAGATTGCAATCTCAGTTTCTTGCTTGTTCTTCGTTTGCTCGCAGGAAACAGACCCTCGTGGTCAGGTTGATCGTGCTCCGGCGTGGTCAATAACCTCTCGGAGTTGGTTTAGCGATTGCTAAGGCGCGACGTCCTCGCACGTTCGTAGTCGGATCGTCAAAGTCGACTTCCACCAAAGCGATATCCATCATCTCATCGAAAGACGGGACACCTTAGCCTCTATCAAGTGGTATCAGATTTCCAGGTTGCTCGGTGAGATTTTACAGTTTTTCGTAGTTTAGATCGAGTCTGTTCTTCATACCTACAGTCCACGAAAAAGCCACACAAAAAATTAGGGTTAGTTCATCATATCCGAACCAATCTGAGCCTTTGCATAATCTTTTTAGGGTTTTGCTTTGTTGAATTTGCGGTTGCATCGTCGTGTCTAGTTGCTGGTCTTAGCGTCTAGTCTTTTAGAGTTTCGAGTTCTGGTCATAAGTTGTCACGCCGCCACCACACCATCATCATCGCCCCTGCCATCTACCACCACCGCTTCGAATCCGTATCCATATACCACCACCAATCCGTATCCATATACCACCACCAATCCATATCCATATACTACCACCGCTGCCATATACCACCACCGCTGCCATATACCACCACCATATATCCACCACCAATCCAAGTTCCTTGCAGATTAGGTTTGTTTTCGCAGATCCATCTAATTTCCGATTCGTGTTTCCTTGTCTGAGTAGGTTTCGGATTCCAGCAATCTTTTGCCGTCCGTAGAAGAGGTTGGTTTCCAAAAAAAAGAGTCCGGAAACCACCCTCCGTTTAGGCCCAAAATTTTCCAAAAACGCACTGGACAAAAAAAATTCTGGCTATCCTATTTTTAGGTGTTTCTAAGCGTATTGAGATAGTCGCCGTTATAGAAAGTTTTTTTGACCCGTTTCCAGTTTTTTGGGTCCGGGCAGTCGAAAAAAATTTAAAAAATTTGGTCGAAAAATTTTCTTGCCTATCCTGTTCTCTTGACTTGGGAAGAGTTTTGAGACACTCGCCATTATAGTGATTTTCGGCAAAAAAAAGGAGCGCAAAAAAAAAGAGCGCAAAAAAAAGAGTGAAAAAAATTCAGAGTGTGCTTCTCCCTTGTTTCCGTGCAGCGTCGTGATTTTGTTAGTGTTCTAGGCTCGCGTCTCTAGCACAGTCTAGCCTAAGACCAGCACAGTACCGTCGTTGAGCGTTTATTCAACTTTGCATCTCTGAATTAATTATTGCTGACCCTTTTTGCTACCATATTATAAGGCTTCCCAGCTCCACATACATCTACGTCGTGCGTTTGACTCTCCGTGGTAATCGCTCTATCCAAGCTTTGAGAGTTTTGACAACAACGGTTGCCGATCACCACCTGCTGCTGGGTAAGAACTGGTAAGAATTTGAGATTTGCTTGAAGGATTTGTGACTCCCCACCACCACCATATTCCAGTAGTCTGTAGGATCATATACTTGGTTGTTCTATTGCTGCTAACTATGGCAGGAACACACGCCGACGAGATTGACTGGGAGAACATGACGAACAAGGACCTTCATGATAAGTTTCATCAAATGTTGGGTCAACAGGTGGAAGACGTGATGGCCAGCTTTGGAAAGGCATTGGAGAGGATGGATGACATTGAGAAGACAATTGACACCAAGTTGGACGCCAAGTTCGATGAATTACTCAAACGTCTCCCACAACCACCACCGGCTGCACCTATCGCACCTCTGCAACAACAACAACAACAACTACAACAACGCCCCCTTCCGAATCAGTATGGATTAGCACAGCGTGTTCCTATTGAGCCAGGACAAAATTCTGGTGCCGCTGCTACTGCTGTTGGTGCTTCTGTAGCTCCTGTTGTTACTGCAGAGGTGGAGGAATATTATGAGGATGAGGTTGATCAAAATCAGAACTACGTGCAGCCACCAGCACCACCACCAGCAGGTCGACCTCAGGTATATATTCGCAACGGTAGGCCTGCACTACCACCTCAGGTACGAGATAATGACCATATTCCGAAACTGAAATTGAATATTCCACCATTTGAGGGTAGATATGTTCCTGATATATATCTTACTTGGGAGTTAGAAACTGAACAACGTTTACATGTTTACAATATCCCGAGGAGAGACGGGTTGCTGCTGCTGTTTGTGCTTTCACTAGTTTTGCATGTGTATGGTGGTCTGAACATTGTAGATTATATCCTATTCCAACTACTTGGGTTGCTTTGAAAACTGCTATGCGTACTCATTGGGTTCCACCATATTATCAACGTGAATTGCTTCAAAAATTGCAGCGTTTAAGACAAGGAAAAAATTCTGTAGAAGAATATTATCAGGAATTACAAACTGGCATGATTAGATGTGGTATTGTTGAGGAGAATGAAGCTATGCTTGCACGTTTTATAGGTGGATTAAATAGAGAGATTCAGACCATTCTAGAGTATAAGGAGTATACTAATATCACTCGTTTATTCCATCTTGCTTGTAAAGCTGAACGTGAAGTGCAGGATCGACAAGCATTGGCGCAAACTAACTTTTCTGCAGGTCGACTTTCATCATGGACACCGCGTGCATCCTCTACTTCCACTACGCCAGCACCTCCATCATCTGCTACCTCCAGCCGTGATACAAGAAAGCAGGCACAACCTCCACTATCTACCAAGAGCGCACCTGCCGGGCCTACACAGAGCTCTTCTTCTTCCATGGCATCAACTGGGCACACAAGTGATATTATTTGTCGTCGTTGTAAGGGAAGAGGTCATTATGCGAGAGAATGCAAATCTCAGCGTGTGATGATTGCTACTGAGGATGGTGGGTATGAGTCCGCTAGTGACTATGATGAGGAGACGTTGGCTCTTATTACACGTGAAGAACACGGTGGAGATGATTCTGATCATGAGACGCAATACATGGCTCCTGAAGACGCTGACAGGTATGAATGTTTAGTTGCTCAACGTGTTTTGAGTGTGCAGGTCACACAAGATGAGCAAAATCAGAGGCACAATTTGTTCCATACCAAGGGAGTTGTGAAGGAACGTTCTGTGCGCGTCATCATAGACGGAGGGAGCTGCAACAACTTGGCTAGCATGGAGATGGTGGAGAAGCTTTCTCTCACCACAAGACCACATCCACATCCTTACTACATCCAATGGTTCAACAACAGCGGCAAGGTTAAGGTAACACGTACTGTTCGTGTGCATTTTAGTATCTCTACATATGCTGATTATGTTGATTGTGATGTGGTACCTATGCAAGCATGTTTCTTATTACTCGGTAGACCATGGCAATTTGATAAAAATTCTGTACACCATGGTAGAAACAATCAGTATACTCTTGTTCATAAGGATAAAAATATTACTTTGCTTCCTATGACTCCAGATTCTATTTTGAAAGATGATATTAATAGAGCTAATAAAGCAAAACAGGAGAAGAATAAGAGCGAAAATCACATTGTGGCAAAAGAATTTGAGCAACAAATGAAGCCTAATAATAAACCATCTAGTGTCGCTTCTAAAATAAAATTAAAAAGTGCATGTTTATTTGCCACCAAATCTGATATTGATGAGCTAGATTTCAGCAAATCTGTGTGTTATGCTTTTGTGTGCAAAGAGGCATTATTTTCATTCGAGGACGTGCCTTCCTCTTTGCCTCCTGCTGTCACTAACATTTTGCAGGAGTTCGCTGACGTCTTTCCACAAGACGTGCCACCGGGATTACTGCCTATTCGAGGGATTGAGCATCAGATTGACTTAATTCCCGGTGCTTCACTGCCAAATCGTGCGCCATACCGTACCAATCCAGAGGAGACGAAGGAGATTATGCATCAAGTACAAGAGCTGCTCGACCAAGGTTATATACGCGAATCCCTTAGTCCTTGTGCTGTTCCTATTATTCTAGTGCCGAAAAAGGATGGTACATCACGTATGTGTGTTGGTTGTAGGGGCATTAATAATATTACTATTCGTTATCGTCATCCTATTCCTAGGCTAGATGATATGCTTGATGAATTGAGTGGTTCTACAATATTCTCCAAAGTTGATTTGCGTAGTGGATACCATCAAATTCGTATGAAATTGGGAGATGAATGGAAAACAACATTTAAAACTAAGTTCGGTTCATATGAGTGGTTAGTCATGCCTTTTGGGTTAACTAATGCACCTAGTACTTTCATGAGATTAATGAACGAAGTTTTACGTGCTTTCATTGGATGATTTGTGGTAGTTTACTTTGATGACATATTGATTTATAGCAGATCTTTGGAAGAACATTTGGAACATTTACGTGCTGTTTTTATTGCTCTACGTGATGCACGTTTGTTCGGTAACCTTGGGAAGTGCACCTTTTGCACAGACCGAGTGTCTTTTCTTGGTTATGTTGTTACTCCACAGGGAATTGAAGTTGATAAAGCCAAGATTGAAGCTATTGAGAGTTAGCCGCAGCCCAAAACGGTCACACAAGTGAGGAGTTTTCTTGGCCTCGCTGGATTCTATAGGCGTTTTGTGAGAGATTTCAGCACCATTGCTGCACCTCTCAATGAGCTTACAAAGAAGGATGTGCCTTTTGTTTGGGGTACCGCACAGGAAGAAGCCTTCACGGTATTGAAAGATAAGTTGACACATGCTCCTTTACTCCAAGTTCCTGATTTTAATAAGACTTTTGAGCTTGAATGTGATGCTAGTGGAATTGGATTAGGAGGTGTGTTATTACAAGATGGCAAACCTGTTGCATACTTTTCTGAAAAATTGAGTGGGCCTAGTCTGAATTATTCTACTTATGATAAAGAATTATATGCTCTTGTTCGGACTTTAGAAACATGGCAACATTATTTATGGCCCAAAGAATTTGTTATACATTCTGATCATGAATCTTTGAAACATATTAAAAGTCAAGCTAAACTGAATCGTAGACATGCTAAATGGGTTGAATTCATTGAGACTTTCCCTTATGTCATTAAACACAAGAAGGGTAAAGAAAATGTTATTGCTGATGCATTGTCTCGTCGCTATACTATGCTTTCACAACTTGACTTCAAAATATTTGGTTTGGAGACCATCAAAGATCAATATGTGCATGATGCTGATTTTAAAGATGTATTGCAGAATTGCCAAGACGGCAGAACATGGAACAAGTTCGTCGTTAATGATGGATTTGTGTTCCGTGCTAACAAGCTATGCATTCCAGCTAGCTCCGTTCGTCTTTTGTTGTTGTAGGAGGCGCATGGAGGAGGACTAATGGGACACTTTGGCGTGAAGAAGACGGAGGACGTACTTGCTACACATTTCTTTTGGCCAAAAATGTGACGGGATGTTGAGCATTTTATTGCTCGCTGCACTACATGTCAAAAAGCTAAGTCACGACTCAATCCTCATGGTTTATATATGCCTTTGCCTGTACCTAGTGTTCCTTGGGAGGATATATCTATGGACTTTGTTTTAGGTTTACCTAAAACAAAGAAGGGGAGGGATAGCATATTTGTTGTCGTGGATAGATTCTCGAAAATGGCACACTTTATACCTTGTCATAAAAGCGATGATGCTATTAATGTTGCTGATTTGTTCTTTCATGAAATTATTCGCTTGCATGGTGTGCCAAATACTATTGTTTCAGATTGTGATACTAAATTTCTTAGCCACTTTTGGAGATGTTTATGGGCTAAGTTGGGGACTAAACTGCTTTTTAGTACTACTTGTCACCCCCAAACTGATGGACAAACTGAAGTAGTCAATAGAACATTGTCTACTATGCTTAGGGCTGTTTTGAAGGATAATAAGAAAATGTGGGAGGAATGCTTGCCTCATATTGAATTTGCTTATAATCGTTCATTGCATTCTACTACTAAGATGTGCCCTTTTGAAGTTGTGTATGGTTTCCTACCTCGTGCACCTATTGATTTGTTGCCTCTTCCATCTTCGGAGAAGGTTAATTTTGATGCTAAACTACGTGTTGAATTGATTTTAAAAATGCATGAGTTAACTAAGGAAAACATTGAGCGTATGAATGCTAAATATAAACTTGCTCGAGATAAGGGTAGAAAACATGTTGTGTTTGCACCTGGAGATCTTGTTTGGTTACATTGGCGTAAGGATAGATTTCCTGATTTGCGCAAATCAAAGCTAATGCCACGTGCTGATGGTCCCTTTAAGGTGTTGGAGAAAAGAAATGATAATGCATATAAACTTGAGCTGCCTGCAGATTTTGGGGTTAGTCCCACTTTTAACATTGCAGATTTGAAGCCTTATTTGGGTGAGGAACATGAACTTCCGTCGAGGATGACTTCATTTCAAGAAGGGGAGGATGATGAGGACATCAATACCATTGTTACACCCACAGCCCCTGCTGCTATACATACTGGACCAATTACTAGAGCTCGCGCACGCCAACTAAATTACTAGGTACTTTCGTTTCTTGGTAATGATTCTAATGTTCATGAGAATATGATGCTGCCTAAATTGGATACATTTGTTTTTCTTACAAATGAAGGGCCTAGCTTGGAGAAGGATGGACATTGGAGCAAGAACAAGCATGGAGATGATGGTATGCGCAAGGGGAACAAGAACGGAGTTACAAGTGATGATTTCAGGACTTTGAAGCCACCATAATGGGTGCATGAAGCCATGGACGAAATATACAAGATGCCACTTCATAAAGTTCGTCCCGAGGCTATTCTAGGTGCTGCGTCACCTTATTATTGGGCCAGGCCCATGTAATTTCGAAATACATAAGTATAGGCTATTTTTAGAGTCCGTATGTGTGGGGAAACAATAGATAGGGTTGATTTCGGACCCCTCCACCAAGGGCCACGAAATTCCCCCCTCTTCCTCCATATATACAGCCCTTAGGGCACCATTTAGACTTTGGGGGGTTTTGTTTAGATTAAAGTTCGCCATAGCTGCAACTTTGCGTACTTCGTTTGTGTTCAATGACCAGACAAAGGCGTCACATAACCCCACCATGATCAATAAAGCATTCATCTTATATTCGCAATATCCAGATTGCAATCTCAGTTTCTTGCTTGTTCTTCGTTTGCTCGCAGGAAACAGACCCTCGTGGTCAGGTTGATCGTGCTCCGACGTGGTCAATAACCTCTCGGAGTTGGTTTAGCGATTGCTAAGGTGCGACGTCCTCGCACGTTCGTAGTCGGATCGTCAAAGTCGACTTCCATCAAAGCGATATCCATGATCTCATCGAAAGACGGGACACCTTAGCCTCTATCAATAAGCATAACGTAGAAGTAATAAAAGGCAATAGGTTCTACCTCATCATCTACTTCTCAAACCCACATATTATAAACAGATCCTAACCATGCAATGTTTGAGGGTTGATCTAATGCATAAAACTGGATAGTAAAGCGGTATGATCAAAGTGTTACTTGTCTTGCTGATGATCTGCAAAACCTAGAGACTCGTAGTAGCACGCTTCGCACTCTGGGAATTCTATCACAAACAAACAATAACATACATAAGCACTCAAACTAGAAGCATGGGTAAAACTCAAATAAAAGATATAACCAGAAAGTTCAACTGAAGAACTCCTGTTTGCAAAAAGAATCAAATCAAACGGAGCAACGAAACTCAAACTACGAAAGAAACAAGATTCGTTTACTAATCTGGACTAAAGTCAAATTTTTACAATACCAAAATCTTGTTCAAGTTAGTTAAACAGAAAGAGTGCTTCGAGACGAAGATCTAGGTGCTTGAATCACCTGATTCGGATAAACGAGCGAAAAGATAAACTAAAACAAAGATCAGGGTAGAAATCGCGATCTAAAATAATCGCGGAAAAACCCTGGAAACTAAAACGCGACGAACAGACTAACGAACGAACGTTCGCTGTCTGGGGCTAACGAACGAACAATGTTCGTTAAACCGAACGTACGGACGAACGTACGGACGAACGTCCGCTATTTAACTAAACAAAATAACAGAACCAAAACTAAAAAAACGGATCTAGGGTTTCGAAAAAAACGATCGGCTTTCCTAAGAAAACCGGCGGTGGCTACCTCGGTCGCGGGGTCGGCGGCGGCGGTGGCAGCTTCGCGGGGCGGCGGTGGCGGCGGCTGGCGGCGGCTAGGTGAAAGCACAAGTCCTCCCTAGGTGGTTTTGGTAATTAATGTCAACATATCTCTTGCTGAACTAACACTTTTATCTAGTATGTTTCAGACAAGTTCAACAATGGAGTGGCATGGACTAAAGGAAGTGGGAACTCCTTCAAGATGCTAAGGACAAAGGATTGGCTCAATCTTCAAGCTCAAGACTCTTCATTTTACATTTTAGTGATCCAAGATCACATTGAGTCTATAGGAAAAGCCAATACTATCAAGAAGGGATGAGGTGTTGCTTAATGAGTTTCTTGCTCCACAGTGCTTAGTGATATGCTCCAAAACCCTCAACTACTTTCCCACTCCCACACATATGTCCTAAACCTAAAGTCAAACTCGGCCCCACTGATTCTTTCTATCCGGCGTCACCGAGTTCAGATGTCATAGCCACTGTCACAAACCCTAGGCAAATCGGTCTTACCGATAGGGATCTCGGTCTCACCGAGATGGGATTGTAATTTGCCTGTGTATGTCCATTACCAAAATCGGTCTCACCGAGTTTGAGCAATTGGTACTACCGAGATTACAATGTAAACTTCCTGGTTGACTCATTAGAAAAATCGGTCCTACCGAGTTTGTGTAATCGGTCTAACCGAGTTTGCCTGACCAACTCTCTGGAAAGCTTATTACCAAAATCGGTCTCACCGAGTTTGTGTAATCGGTCTTACCGAGATTAGGTTATGCCCTAACCCTAACCATATCGGTCTTACCGAGTTGCATTTCGGTCCCACCGAAAATCCTAACGGTCACTAAGTTTACTAAATCGGTCCGACCGAGTTTGTTGATTCGGTCCCACCGAGTTTGGTAGATTGTGTGTAACGGTTAGATTTTGTGTGGAGGCTATATATACCCCTCCACCTCCTCTTCATTCGTGGAGAGAGCCATCAGAACGAACCTACACTTCCAGCATACATTTTCTGAGAGAGAACTACCTACTCATGTGTTGAGGCCAAGATATTCCATTCCTACCATATGAATCTTGATCTCTAGCCTTCCCCAAGTTGCTTTCCACTCAAATCTTCTTTCCACCAGATCCAAATCCTATGAGAGAGAGTTGAGTGTTGGGGAGACTATCATTTGAAGCACAAGAGCAAGCAGTTCATCATCAACGCACCATTTGTTACTTCTTGGAGAGTGGTGTCTCCTAGATTGTCTAGGTGTCACTTGGGAGCCTCCGACAAGATTGTGGAGTCGAACCAAGGAGTTTGTAAGGGCAAGGAGATCGCCTACTTCGTGAAGATCTACCGCTAGTGAGGCAAGTCCTTCGTGGGCGACGACCATGGTGGGATAGACAAGGTTGCTTATTCGTGGACCCTTCGTAGGTGGAGCCCTTCGTGGACTCGCGCAACCGTTACCCTTCGTGGGTTGAAGTCTCCACCAACGTGGATGTACGATAGCACCACCTATCGGAACCACGCCAAAAACATCCGTGTCTCCAATTGCGTTTGAATCCTCCAAAACCCTTCCCCTTACATTCTTGCAAGTTCCATGCTTTACTTTCCGCTGCTCATAAACTCTTTGCATGCTTGCTTGCTATGATTGTGAATGTTAAACTTGTGCCTAAACTTCACCTAAACTTAAAGATCTTAAAAATTGCAACTTTGGTACTTAGTGTCTAATCACCCCCCCTCTAGACACCTCTTCTCAAGGTCCTACAAGTGGTATCAGAGCATTGGTCTCCATTGCCTTGGTTTAATCACCATTGGAGGAAGATGGATGAGTCTACTTTGGGGAGTCTTAGACATAGAGTGCCTATACTTGATGGGGAGTATTTTCATGAGTGGAAAAATGAGATGCTTGTAATTTTCAATCAATATCATTTGAACAAGTACATTGCTAGCCCTTGTGCACCTCATGTTGATCCTGTGCATCCTACCCATGATGAGTCAATTGACATGATTAGGAATCTTAGAACTGCCGAACTTATCATTAGAGGATTGCCTAGAAACTTGATTGGATGTTTGCCTACTCTTAAGTGTGCCTACACCATATGGAAATTTCTTGAGGAATGCTTTCCAAATTATTCCTTGAAAAATCTTGATGAAATTCTCCATAAGTCTATTGCTTTGAGTAAGATGAATACTAGTGATCCTATGTTTGGTGATCATCTATTTGAGCTTACAAACCTTATGCGTGCCAAAGGAGATGTTGGAATTATTAGTGATATTATTTCCAAAGCTATAAAATTTCATAAGCAAGATCATTGTCAAACTCACTCTAACGAATTACCCTCTCTACAATTTGATCCACCACATGACGATGTTGAACATGGATACTATGATGAGGATGATGATAGTGACTTCGATTTTGATGATGCAATGAGACATTTTGGTCTTATGGCAAATCTTCGGGGATATATGTCAGGAGGAAAGGAATGGGTTCTTGATAGTGGATGTAGCGATCACATGACCGGAGATAAAGACATGTTTCGTGAGCTTGCTGAAAATGATAGTCCTCGAAAGTATGTCACTTTCGGTGACAACCCAATGGGTAAGGTGGTTGGCCTCGGTAAGGTGGCCATATCACATGATAGCTCCATATAGTATGTCATGCTCGTTGAATCTCTTGGATACAACTTACTTTGAGTATCTAGACTTGCTGATTTCGGTTTCAATGTCCTATTTACTGAAGTAGATTGCCAAGTGTTTCGTCGAGACAATCATAAAATGGTCTTTACCGGTGTGCGTAGAGGTGATCTATACATTGTCGATTTCACTAAAAAGGCTCAACCCAAAACTTGCTTCATTGCTAAATCCTCAAAAGGTTGGTTATGGCATAGACGACTAGGTCATGTTGGTATGCGAAACCTTGACAAGCTTATTAACGGAAATCATATCCTTGGAGTTAACAATGTCATATTTGATAAGGATAGACTTTGCAGTGCTTGTCAAGCAGGTAAACAGGTTGGAGGAAGGCATCCCATGAAGAACATCATGACCACAAGGAGGCCACTCGAGCTACATCACATGGATCTCTTTGGTCCCAACTCTTACAAGAGTCTCGGTGGAAATTCTTTTGGTCTAGTTATAGTTGATGATTTTTCAAGATTTACGTGGGTGTTCTTTCTCGATGAT
This sequence comes from Triticum aestivum, assembly GCF_018294505.1. Lineage (NCBI taxonomy): Eukaryota > Viridiplantae > Streptophyta > Magnoliopsida > Poales > Poaceae > Triticum > Triticum aestivum. The sequence continues at coordinate 195,896,458 of NC_057807.1, read as the reverse complement.
AAATCCCAGGTCCAAAAGATCTTCAAAAACTTCGCTAGGAAGTCCCAAAATCAATTTGAAGTGAAGATCAAGAAGGTTCGCAGCGACAACAGAACGGAGTTCAAGAACGCAAACGTGGACACCTTTCTTGACGAAGAAGGGATTTCACACGAGTTCTCGGCTACGTACACACCTCAACAAAACAGAGTTGTTGAGAGGAAGAACCGGACGCTGATCGAAATGGCGAGAACGATGCTTGATGAGTACAAGACACCAAAGCACTTTTGGGCAGAAGCGGTTGAGACAGCTTGTCATGCAAATGCTTGTATCTTCACAAGCTACTCGGCAAGACGGCATACGAGCTCCTCACCGCTAACAAACCCCAAGTTGGATACTTTCGAGTATTCGGCTCAAAGTGCTACATTCTTGATAAGCATCGTCGTTCTAAATTTGCTCCTAAGTCTCATGAAGGTTTCCTACTAGGTTATGGCTCAAACTCTCACACTTACCGTGTCTACAACAATTTCACCCGAAAGGTTGAAGAGACGGTAGATGTGAAGTTTGATGAATCTAACGGCTCGCAAGTAGAGCAATTTCCAATTTATGTAGGAGACAAAGATCCTTCGGAAGCAATCCAAGACTTGTCTATTGGCAAGGTCCGTCCAACGGAGGTGAAGGAGAGTACCTCGTCCGTCCAAGTGGAAGCTTCTACTTCACGACAAGGTGAACCAAGAGTTGATACAGAAGCATCCACAAGTGGGACACACCAAGATGAAGAAAACGAGGAAGTGCATCAAGATGAACGTCAACAACCTCCTTCTCCACCACGACAAGAGAACGACAATGCCAACAATGAAGAAGGCCAAGAAGAAGAACAAGATGAAGAAGAAGATCAACCAAGAACCAAGCAAAAGCTTTCACGAGTTCGAGCAAGAATTGCTAAAGATCATCCCGTCGAGTAAATCTACAATGATATTCAAACCGTGAGAATCACTCGCTCTAAAACTCGTTTAGCTAACTTTTGTGAAAACTATTCTTTCATCTCTAGCATTGAACCTATGAAGGTCGAAGAAGCATTGGAAGATCCGGATTGGATAAATGCTATGCATGAAGAGCTACACAACTTTGAGAGGAACCAAGTTTGGACATTGGTTGAGAAGCCCGACAACAACCACAACATCATCGGTACCAAATGGATGTTTCACAACAAGCAAGATGAAGATGGACAAGTAGTTCGCAACAAAGCACGTCTCGTCGCCCAAGGTTACACACAAGTCGAAGGTATGGACTATGGTGAGACTTACGCTCCTGTTGCTAGACTTGAGTCCATTCGCATCTTACTTGCCTATGCTAATCATCATGATATCACCTTGTACCAAATGGACATTAAAAGTGCTTTTCTAAATGGTGAAATAGAGGAGGAAGTTTATGTTAAGCAACCTCCCGGCTTTGTCAATCCTAAGAAACCCAATCATGTTTACAAACTTCACAAAGCTCTTTATGGTCTTAAACAAGCTCCTAGAGCGTGGTATAAATGCTTTACCAAGTTCCTTATTGAAAAAGGCTTTGAAATTGGGAAAATTGATTCAACTCTTTTTACTAAAAGGGTTAATGGAGAACTATTTGTGTGCAAAATCTATGTTGATGATATTATATTTGGTTCAACTAACCCTCATTTTAGTGAAAAGTTTGGGAAGCTAATGTCGGAGAAGTTTGAGATGTCTATGATGAGTGAACTCAAATTCTTTCTTGGGTTGCAAATCAAGCAAACTAAGGAAGGTACCTTTGTTTCTCAAACAAAGTACACCAAGGACTTATTCAAGAAGTTCAATATGCAAGAATGCAAAGGTATGTCTACACCCATGCCTACTAGTGGACATCTTGACTTGACCAAAGATAGTGAACCGGTTGATCAAAAGGTTTATCGCTCTATGATTGGTTCATTGTTATACCTATGCGCTTCACATCCCGATATCATGCTAAGTGTGTGCATGTGTGCACGATATCAAGCTGCTCCTAAGGAATGCCATCTTAAGGCCGTGAAAAGGATAGTGAGATACTTAATCCATACACCAAATTTTGGCATTTGGTTCCTAAGAGGGCCTCTTTCGATCTTGTTGGCTATTCCGACTCGGACTATGCCGGAGACAAGGTTGATAGAAAGTCCACTTCAGGTACTTGTCAATTTCTTGGTAGATCTCTTGTGTCTTGGTCCTCCAAGAAACAAAACTCGGTATCCTTATCCACCGCCGAAGCGGAATACATTACCGCTGGTTCATGTTGTGCTCAATTACTTTGGATGAACCAAACTCTTAAAGATTATGGGATATATGTGAGAGATGTTCCATTGCTTTGTGACAATGAAAGTGCTATCAAAATTGGTCATAATACCGTACAACATTCTCGAACTAAGCATATTGAAGTTCGTCATCATTTCATTCGAGATCATGTTGCTAAGGGTGACATTGATCTTAAGCATGTTTGCACCGAAAAGCAATTAGCGGATATATTCACTAAACCTCTTAATGAGAAAGTGTTTTGCAGGTTAAGAGGAGAATTGAACATCATTGATGCTTCAAACTTGGAGTATAAACTCCATTGGATACATGCAAGACATGAGCCTATGACTAATCCTTGATATTTCTCTTATGATGAAAATCTTATGTCTTGGATATATTTGCACCTTGCATGTTATCTAACCCATGTAGGTACTTGGTGGAATCAAATTCCATGAGGTTGTAACCTACTCATATCTTGAGCAATCTCTACATCACCAAGTCTCTACACTATGGTGGTTGAAGACAAGGAAGCACGAAACCACTCAAACATATCCCTTGACAAATTCTATGTTGAGCTTCATGATTGTCAGTTTCGGATACACAAGTGCTCTTCCTTGCAAGAACTAACCCATGTAGGAAGATGAACTCAAATTCCAAGTGGTGCTCCCAACTCTTGATGAACTACATCAACCTTGAGCAACCCACACAAGTTCAACTACATGGACAACATCACCAACCAAGGTATGTTATTCCATCTTAGAGAAGCTTTACTCCAAGTTATGAGCTAAAGCAACTCGACAAGATGTGAATACATCAAGATGCTTAAACGAAAAATGGCAACCCCATTTTGAGCTTAAACGATGAGTATGACCTATGATCAAGTGATCTCACTTGACTCCTAAGTCAATATACTCTAACATAGGTGACTTTGTCGCCGACCATCTCTAGATGAAGTTCTCTTGTGTTCTTTTCTGTGTTTTTGCATTTGTCTCATGCATATTTGTTTCCCCTTTCAAAAAAAAAACTTCATCTAGATTTCTTTCTGTTTGCTCTGCATTTTTTCTGCATCCAATTCATTGCATCATTCAGTAAATTCCTTGCAAATCTTTGTGAGATCTTACTAGTCTAGTGAGCTGAGGTGACAAGTGTTTTCTCTGTGATGAACTCGGTTTCACCGATTTGTTATTTTCGGTCCAACCGAATCCTTTCGGTACAACCGAAACATACCACTCGGTGCCACCGATTTCACAACAGGAAAAGCAGTTTGCCACAATTTCTGTGTTTCTTCTGATCCAGCTCCACTCAATGAATCTTGTCCTCTACAAGCATCACATTTTTATCATTGCCTTGTGCTATGACTCAAGGACCAAACCCATTCGACAGATTCCAGAAAACCCTTCTTGGAAATTGATGTCAAAGGGGGAGAGAGAGATCACATCAAAGCTTATCATTTAGAGAGAGATCACACCAAAGGAAGAGTATATCACCTCCTTAGGGGGAGAGAGATCCTCAGGGGGGAGAGAGATCTCCAGGGGGAGAGAATACTTAAGTAGAAAGTATTTCTCAAGGATCCCAGATGCTTGGTGTTCAAGAGGAGAGATGCCACATGTCTTCTTGAGGGGAGAGACATGTTCATATGATCTTTTGTGCTGACTTGCATTAGCTTGCATTAGATCTGTTAATTTATATCTTTCAGCTCTGATTTTCTATTCCCTATGTTCTCCCAGTATCCCATGCTAGATTCAGGGGGAGCAAGACATCTAAGGGAAAGAAATCATTTAAATTCATTGCATATCTTTACTCTTGGGGACATGTCTAATCCAATGTAGTACTTAATACTCACTCTCTACATGTCATCCCAGTCTTGGTATTCTTGTGGTGTCTTTTGTTTGCTCTGGCTAGTAGGTGTACCTGTGTTATCTAACCTTGTTTTACGCAGGTTCATTCCATCCTAAGCCAACTCAAGACTACAAGGTAAGTATATGCATCACAATCATGTGTATGAGGAATTCTTGCTGATGTACATACTGTTTGCAAGAAGGACTCATGAGCATGAAGGTATTTTCTTTAATATTCTTTGCTCTGATGCATATGGCCAAGATACATGTAACACATTGCCTACTCTATCATGGTTATGCTCTCACATGCTTCTATATTCCATATTCAAATGATTGCATACATGTAGGGGGAGCATATGCTTGTTACATGTCTTTCCATAGCTTTTCTTGCTATTCTCTATATCTTTATCTAAATCTTTGATGTATTTTGTCATCAATTACCAAAAAGGGGGAGATTGAAAGCACAAGTGCTCCCTAGGTGGTTTTGGTAATTAATGTCAACATATCTCTTGTTGGACTAACACTTTTATCTAGTATGTTTCAGACAAGTTCAACAATGGAGTGGCATGGACTAAAGGACGTGGGAACTCCTTCAAGATGCTAAGGACAAAGGATTGGCTCAAGCTTCAAGCTCAAGACTCTTCATTTTACATTTTAGTGATCCAAGATCACATTGAGTCTATAGGAAAAGCCAATACTATCAAGAAGGGATGAGGTGTTGCTTAATGAGTTTCTTGCTCCACAGTGCTTAGTGATATGCTCCAAAACCCTCAACTACTTTCCCACTCCCACACATATGTCCTAAACCTAAAGTCAAACTCGGCCCCATTGATTCTTTCTTTCTGGCGCCACCGAGTTCAAATGTCATAGCCACTGCCACAAACCCTAGGCAAATCGGTCTTACCGATAGGGATCTCGGCCTCACCGAGATGGGATTGTAATCTGTTTGTGTATGTCCATTACCAAAATCGGTCTCACCGAGTTTGAGCAATCGGTACTACCGAGATTACAATGTAAACTTCCTGGTTGACTCGTTAGCAAAATCGGTCCTACCGAGTTTGTGTAATCGGTCTAACCGAGTTTGCCTGACCAACTCTTTGGAAAGCTTATTACCAAAATCGGTCTCACCGAGTTTGTGTAATCGGTCTTACCGAGATTACGTTATGCCCTAACCCTAACCATATCGGTCTTACCGAGTTGCATTTCAGTCCCACCGAAAATCCTAACGATCACTAAGTTTACTAAATCGGTCAGACCGAGTTTGTTGATTCGGTCCCACCGAGTTTGGTAGATTGTGTGTAACGGTTAGATTTTGTGTGGAGGCTATATATACCCCTCCACCTCCTCTTCATTCGTGGAGAGAGCCATCAGAACGAACCTACACTTCCAGCATACATTTTCTGAGAGAGAACTACCTACTCATGTGTTGAGGCCAAGATATTCCATTCCTACCATATGAATCTTGATCTCTAGCCTTCCCCAAGTTGCTTTCCACTCAAATCTTCTTTCCACCAGATCCAAATCCTATGAGAGAGAGTTGAGTGTTGGGGAGACTATCATTTGAAGCACAAGAGCAAGGAGTTCATCATCAATGCACCATTTGTTACTTCTTGGAGAGTGGTGTCTCCTAGATTGGCTAGGTGTCACTTGGGAGCCTCCGAAAAGATTGTGGAGTTGAACCAAGGAGTTTGTAAGGGCAAGGAGATCGCCTACTACGTGAAGATCTACCGCTAGTGAGGCAAGTCCTTCATGGGCGACGACCATGGTGGGATAGACAAGGTTGCTTCTTCGTGGACCCTTTGTGGGTGGAGCCCTTCGTGGACTCGCGCAACCGTTACCCTTCGTGGGTTGAAGTCTCCATCAACGTGGATGTACGATAGCACCACCTATCGGAACCACGCCAAAAACATCCGTGTCTCCAATTGCGTTTGAATCCTCCAAAACCCTTCCCTTTACATTCTTGCAAGTTGCAGGCTTTACTTTCCGCCGCTCATAAACTCTTTGCATGCTTGCTTGCTATGTATTGTGAATGTTAAACTTGTGCCTAAACTTCACCTAAACTTAAAGATCTTAAAAATTGCAACTTTGGTACTGTGTCTAATCACCCCCCCCCTCTAGACACCTCTTCTCAAGGTCCTACACTAGGGTTGGCGGCGGCGCTGGGCTGGCAGGGTCGGGGCCCCTGGCTTATAAGGGCCGGCCGGGCTAGTGTCCAGGTCGGACACGACCCGGTAAGGTCAATTCACTTTTTTTAAATAAATCCTAACGCAGAAAAACTAATGAAAGAAATACTAAACGGAGTCCAAAAATCCTGAAATAAATTTTCACAGTCCTCTAATAATATTGCGGACAAAGTGAACATTTATTTGGGCCTCTAATGCAATTTTGAAAAACACATTTTTTTTCTAATTCAAATAAAATAGCAATAAAACTCCGAATAAAATTCTTATTTGATTTTAATATTTTTCCTCCAATATTTCTTTATTTTGGAGAAGTCATTGTATCCCCTCTCTTTTATTTTCATATTAGAAATATTCGAAGAGAAAATAATTAAAACCAAATGATCCCCTTTTCAAAATTTGAGAAAAACTAAAATATGAAATTAAAGAAATCCCCAAATCTCTCCGTGGGGTCCTTGAGTTGCTTAGAATTTCTAGGATCAACCAAATATGTAATAAAATATGATATGCAATGATGACCTAATGTATAACATTCCAAATTGAAAATTTGGGATGTTATAAACCTACCCCCCTTAAGATGAATCTCGCCCTCGAGATTCGGGTTGGCTAGAAAATAGGTGCAGGTGGTCCTTTCGTAGGTCTTCTTCTCGTTCCCAGGTGGCTTCATCCTCGATATGGTGGCTCCACTGAACTTTGCAGAACTTGATAACCTTGCTGCGTGTGACTCGGCTGGCAAACTCGAGAATCTTCACTGGTTTCTCCTCGTAGGTCAAATCGCTATCCAACTGAATCGCTTCCAGTGGCACTGTATCTCTCAGAGGGATATCAGCCATCTCTGCGTGGCACTTCTTCAACTGGGAAACGTGGAACACATCATGAACTCCTAACAACCCTTTTGGCAATTCCAGCTTGTAAGCAACTTCTCCCATACGTTCCAAAACTTTGTATGGTCCCACAAAACGTGGTGCTAACTTTCCCTTAACTCCAGAACACTTAACTCTTCGAAGTGGGGACACACAAAGATACACTCTGTCTCCGACTTCATAAAATGCCTCTTTGCGTTTAGAATCCGCATAACTCTTCTGCCTGGACTGGGCTACCTTGAGTCTATCACGAATCAACTTAACCTTCTCTTTAGACTCCTTAATCAAATTTGGTCCAAACAACTGACAGTCTCCAACTTCATCCCATAACAACGATGTCTTGCACCTCCTTCTATACAAGGCTTCGAAAGGGGCCATCTTCAAACTGGCTTGATAACTGTTATTGTAAGAGAACTCTGCATATGGAAAATTGTCGTCCCAACTAGATCCATAATCTAGCGCACAAGCTCTCAACATGTCCTCTAGAATCTGATTGACTCTCTCGGTCTGTCCATCTGTCTGTGGATGAAAGGTTGTACTGAACTCTAGCCTGGTACCCAAAGTCTCATGCAACCGATTCCAAAACTTTGAGGTAAACTGGGTTCCTCTATCTGATACAATGGTCCTCAGAACTCCATGCAGACATATGATCCTGGTCATGTATATCTTTGCCAACTTAGCACTGGTTTAAGTGGTCTTCACTGGGATGAAATGAGCTACCTTCGTCAACCGATCGACTACAACCCATATCAAGTCATAGCCCGAACGAGTCCCGGGTAATCCTGTGATAAAATCCATGCCTAGCTTGTCCCACTTTCGTTCGGGTATCGGCAATGGTTGTAGCAATCCTACTGGCTTCTGATGCTCTGCCTTCACTCTCTGACATACATCACATACTGCTACATACTCAGCAATATCTTTCTTCATTCCGGTCCACCAGAAACTGTCCTTCAAATCCAGATACATCTTGGTATTTCCTGGGTGAATCGAATACGACGAATCATGGGCCTCATGCAGAATCAACTTCCTAATCTCGGGGTCATTAGGCACATATACGCGATCCTCAAACCATAGGGTATCGTGCTCATCCTCACGAAATCCTTTAGCCTTTCCTTTGCTCATCCTTTCCTTTATCTCGGCAATCTTCTTATCAGTCTTCTGAGCTTCTCTGATCTTATCCATCAAGGTAGACTGAATTTCCAATGCTGCTGCATAGCCTCTCGGAACTATTTCCAAACATAGCTCGCAAAGATCCTCTGCTAACTTCTTGGGTAATCCTCCAGTCATGAGCGGACATGCCTCTTGTGACTTAACACATCAGCTACTATGTTAGCCTTTCCGGGATGATAGTGTAACTTCATATCATAATCCTTAATGAGCTCCAACCATCTCCTCTGCCTGAGATTTAACTCCTTCTGCGTGAAGATATACTTCAAACTCTTGTGATCCGAGTACACCTCACAATGGTTTCCGATGAGAAAATGTCTTCATGTCTTCAACGCATGCACTACGGCTACTACCCCCAAATCGTGTGTGGCATAATTTAGCTAATGAGGTTTAAGCTGTCATGAGGCATGATACATCTCCAACGTATCTATAATTTTTGATTGTTCCATGCTATTATATTACCTCTTTTGGATGTTATGGGCTTTATTTTACACATTTATATCATTTTTAGGACTAACCTAGTAACCGGAGGCCCAGCCCATATTGCTGTTTTTTTGCCTATTTCAGTATTTCGAAGAAAAGGAATATCAAACGGAGTCCAAACAGAATGAAACCTTCGGGAGCGTTATTTTTGGAACAAATCTGATCCGGAGAGCTTGGAGTTCAAGTCAAGAAGCCTCCTAGGGCCCCACGAGATAGGAGGGCGTGCCCCCCTATAGGGCGCGCCCCCTATCTTGTGGGCCCCTCGGGCGGCCACCGATGTACTTCTTCCTCCTATATATACCTACGTACCCCGAAAACATCTAGGAGCACCACGAAACACAATTTCCACCGCCGTAACCTTCTGTATCCGCGAGATCGCATCTTGGAGCCCTTGCCGGCACTCTGTCGGAGGGGGAAGCAACCATGGAGGGCCTCTACATCAACATCCTTGCCCCTCCGATGAGTTGTGAGTAGTTTACCACAGACCTACGGGTCCATAGTTATTAGCTAGATGGCTTCTTCTCTCTTTTTGGATCTCAATACAATGTTCTCCCCCTCTCTTGTGGAGATCTATTCGATGTAATCTCTTTTTGTGGTGTGTTTGTCGAGATCCGATGAATTGTGGGTTTATGATCAAGTTTATCTATGAATAATATTTGAATCTTCTCTGAATTCTTTTATGTATGATTGAGTTATCTTTGCAAGTCTCTTCGAATTATCAATTTGGTTTGGCCTACTAGATTGGTCTTTCTTGCCATGGGAGAAGTGCTTAGCTTTGGGTTCAATCTTGCGGTGTTCTTACCCAGTGACAGAAAGGGTTGCAAGACACGTATTGTAATGTTGCCATCGAGGATAACAAGATGGGGTTTATATCATATTGCATGTGTTTATCCCTCTACATCATGTCATCTTGCTTAATGCGTTACTCTATTCTTATGAACTTAATACTCTAGATGCAGGCACGAGTCGGTCGATGTGTGGAGTAATAGTAGTAGATGCAGGCAGGAGTCGGTCTACTTGTTATGGACGTGATGCCTATATACATGATCATTCCTAGATAAATGAACTTGTGAGAAGAATTGCGCGAAGATGAAAACTCAAACCTCCTCACAAATGAACTTGTGAGATCATGATACTGGGGGCATTTGTCAGCTTCAAAGTCCTCAAGACCGGCGTTACTCAAATATGTGCTAAATTCTTCTTTGATTCCCACTTGATTCATAAAAGTTTCCGATGGCCATTCACAAGGCTTCACAGGAGCGTCTCTTGGTGGTTCCTCGTCAGCATCACGTATTGCAAGCCTGGGACCTTGCTTCCTTGAAGGACCACCTTGTAACATCCTCCTAAGCATATTGTTTCCTCTTCAAAATTTCTGAATTTTTTAGTAACTTCAAATAAAAGTGAACCAACTTCAATAAAATTGATAGCAACAACTCCCACAAGTGCCTAGGGCCTATATCAAGCATTGGAACTACTTAGAACCATATAAATTTGACATGCAAGCTCAAGAACATGGTCACCTATGCAGCACAAATTTGGAATGAATAAAGCACTAGAACAAAAACTAATTGGACCAATGGAGGAGTCACATACCAAGGAACAATCTCCCCAAGCAGTTTTGCGAGAGGTGCTTTGAGCAAGGAGATCGAAAATCACATCAACGGGGGCTGGAACTCGTGCTTGAGTTGGTTTTTCGTGTTTGTGTGAGGCAGAGGAAGAAGATGGGTGCAAGAATAAGTGGAGGAGGGCCACCGTGGGCCCACGAGGCAGGGGGCGTGCCCAAGGGGTAGGGCGCGCCCTCCACCCTCATGGCAAGGTGGCAGCTCCCCCCCGTCGGTGAGCATCATGAAATTGTTGATGGAGGATGGTTGATGATGACGACGGCGACGAATCCCCCTCTCCGGAGCCTCGAACGGACTCCAGATCAGCCCTCCTGAGAGAGATTAGGGCTTGGCGGCGGCTCCGTATCGTAAAACGCGATTATTTCTTCTCCCTGATTTTTTTCTCCCCGAAAGCCAATATATGGAGTTGGAGTTGGCATCGGAGGGCCACCAGGGGGCCCATGAGGTAGGGGGCGTGCCCAGGGGGGCGCCCCCCACCCTCGTGGACAGGGTGTGGCCCCCCTGGCCTTCATCTTTGGCGACGATTTTTCTTTATTTTTTCTAAGGTGTTCCGTGGAGTTTCAGGTCATTCCGAGAATTTTTATTTTCTGCACAAAAAACAACACCATGGCAATTCTGCTGAAAACAACGTCAATCCGGGTTAGTTCCATTCAAATCATACAAGTTATAGTCCAAAACAAGGGCAAAAGTGTTTGGAAAAGTAGATACGACGGAGACGTATCAGTGGTGGTGGGTTGTTGTTGTTCCCTTGGTTCTAATTCTGAACTAGTAGCTGCATCAGGGTATTCTACTGCTGAATCAACTGGGTGAGCTCCGGTGGGAAAGCAAATCCATTGTCACGTCTCGGAGGCATCTGATGGGTTTAGAAAAGGTGAGAAAACAGAACAGAATAAGGTCTAGAGGGAAAACACTACCCATATGCACATGAGACAAACACAATCATATCACTTCTATCAATTCAAACAAGGGCATACAATCGGTCTAACTATCGTTACAAAAGTGCTCGGACTATACTATATACATGGGGAAATACTACTACTGATATGGTGGTCGACTAGAAGTTTTAATCGGTAGAAGACTCCATGATATCCGCTCCAGCTTCATCAACATAGTCATCATTGCTATCGTCGGGGTCCGAGTCGGTGTCGTCAATGGTGATGTAGTCCTCCGAACGAATGTCCTTGGAATCATCGTCATCTCCTCCTGGCACGGGGTCTCCCATGAATACTCCTAGATTCCTTGTCAGATTGTCATTCTTCTCCACGAGTATTGTCATTTCCTCCTCATATCCATCGCGTGTAGACTTGAGTTCTTCCTCTAGCTCCGTGATCCTGGTCATTGCCTTCTTCAGATCTATCATGCCTACGCACATCTGGTTCTCCTGGCAACGAATGTGCTGGTTTAACTCGTGGATGAAGGCTGCAATGGACCTGGCCCTCCTGGTGCTGATCATCTCCCATTGCTCATCTCGGCGCCCACAAGTCTGGTAGATAATATCCTTGAGATCCTTGTGGTAAACTTCTCCAATGCGTCCCATGGTGATGTGGGCTGACATGCTCTTTCCTAGACTCCAGGTTGGTGCATCAAAGGAAAACTCTATGGGCTCAGTGACTGGCATGAACGTCCTTTCTGGAACTTGAACTCTAACCATCCAACGCTCCTCTTCTAGTAAAGTGACGATGTAGGTCCCGGTGAAGCTTGGTATTCCGATGTTCAGGTACCTAGTAACTTACTTCAAATGTCGTCCAAAAGGTGTAACTTCATCCAGTTGTATAAACTTGTTCCGCCATCCTATAGAGTAGAAAAGGGAGAGGAGCCAAAAATGAGAAGAGAGTAGTGACCTATAGTTTTAGCTTAGTGGTCGTGTCCTACAGTCAGCGTGTGCTCTGATACCATCTTGTAGCAACCAGACCTCAAATAGTCTAGTCTCTGTGCATCAGTGTCATCCCTGGATCGCTAATGCTGACACGCACAGTACTTGATGATTTATAACAGAGTTTCAATCACACAGTTAATACATTGAATGTCTCAAAAGAGAACTTATTACAATAATATGGCTTAAGGCCATCTAAAAACGATAACAGCAGAAGGCTTGGAAGATAAAGTGAGTCCACCAACTCCAACGGCATAGCTGAGTGAATGACAACGACCTATGGCAACTTACTCGTCGTCTGAAAAGTCTGCAACATGAAATGTTGCAGCCCGAAACGGGTCAGCACATGGAATATGCTGGCAATGTAACACATAGAGTAATGAACAGAATAAATGCTATCACTACATGCATATATGGCTGGTGGAAAGCCATATGGTTACAGTTTTTGCATAAAGCCAATTTTCCCTACAACAAAGGAATAAATTTTATTTAACTATCATGGTGGTTGATAAACATTGAGAAGGTTCCTCCAACTCAATCCCAATTAAGCAACATCATTAAACCCAACAAATCAATATAGAGTGATGAGATCAACACGATAATCCAAGAATTACTCAAGATGTCCATAACCGGGGACACGGCTAACCATGATTAGTTTATACACTCTGCAGAGGTTTGCACACTTTTCCCCGCAAGACTCGAACACATCCATGATCGGAGATTCGAGACATAGTCTTTCTGAAGCATTAACTCCCTACTCTGGGTAGACAGTACCACCTACAACCCACTACATCTGCTAGTCTACCTCCTCAAGAACTTCACGCAACTTACTCAACTATGACAAAGCCCATATTGGCTTGTGGCCGGACATGGAAGTTTCCAGCATGAATAATCTTATGATCCCTTTGAGCCTGGGTGGCGAATCATAGGATGATCACATGGGTACTCCGGGATATCCTAGGATAACACTGGATTCTCCACGTGCCCTGACAACCACTGGGTACTCCAGGGTGCCTCAACCAATCCACCCAGATGTGTATTTAAGTAGCCACCTTAAGTTAACCATTAATTAACAATACTCACATCTGTCATGGATACACTCACCCAATCCACGTCTACGAGCATAGCATAGCAATATAAGCATAACATAGAAGTAACTCCCAAAGGTTTGATAATAAAAGGGCAATAGGTTCTACCTCATCATCTACTTCCCAAACCCACATATTATAAACAGATCCTAACCATGCAATGTTTGAGGGTTGATCTAATGCATAAAAACTGGGTAGCAAAGAGGTATGATCAAAGTGTTACTTGCCTTGCTGATGATCTGCAAAACCTAGAGACTCGTAGTAGCACGCTTCACACTCCGGGAATTCTATCGCAAACAAACAATAACATACATAAGCACCCAAACTATAAGCACAGGTAAAACTCAAATAAAAGATGTAGCCAGAAAGTTCAACTGAAGAACTCCTGTTTGCAAAAAGAATCAAATCAAACGAAGCAACGAAACTCAAACTACGAAAGAAACAAGATCCGTTTACTAATTTGGACTAAAGTCAAATTTTTATAGTACGAAAATCTTGTTCAAGTTGATTAAATAGAAAGAGGGCTTCGAGGCGAAGATCTAGGCGATTGAATCACCTGATTCGGATAAATGAGCGAAAAGATAAACTAAAACAAAGATCAGGGCAGAAATCACGATCGAAAATAATCGCAGAAAAACCCTGGAAAATAAAACACGATGAACAGGCTAACGAACGAACGTTCGCTGTCTGCGGCTAACAGATGAACAACGTTCGTTAAAACGAACGTACGGACGAACGTCCGCTATTTTACTAAACCGAAAAAACTGAACCGAAACTAAAAAAAGGATCTAGGGCTTCGAAAAAGCCCGATCAGTTTTCTTAAGAAAACCGGCGGCGGCGGCGGCTACCTCGCCGGTGGGGTCGGCGGTGGCTCCGGCGATCGATGGCGGGTGGCGGCGGCATGGCGGGTGTCGGCGGCTAGCGGCGATGCAGGGAGTGGCGGTGGCGGCGCGGGGCTGGGATGGTGGGGCTGGCGGGGCTGGCGGGGCCGGGGCCCCCGGCTTATAAGGGCCGGCCGGGCTAGTCTCTAGGTCGGACATGGCCCGGTAATGCCGGTTCACTTTTTTTTAAATAATAAATTCTAACGCAAAAAAACTAACGAAAGAAATACTAAACGGAGTCCAAAAATCCTGAGATAAATTTTCACGGTCCTCTAATAATATTGCGGACAAAGTGAACATTTATTTGGGCCTCTAATGCAATTTAGAAAAACACATTTTTTCCTAATTGAAATAAAATAGCAATAAATCTCCGAATAAAATTCTTATTTGATTTTAATATTTTTCCTCCAGTATTTCTTTATTTCGGGGAGGTCATTTTATCCCCTCTCTTTTATTTTCATATTATAAATATTCGAAGAGAAAATAATTAAGACCAAATGATCTCCTTTTCAAAATTTGAGAAAAACTCAAATATGAAAATAATGAAATCCTCAACTCTCTCTGTGGGTCCTTGAGTTGCTTAGAATTTCTAGGATCAACCAAAAATGCAATAAAATATGATATGCAATGATGACCTAATGTATAACATTCTAAATTGAAAATTTGGGATGTTACAAAATCACTTGAAGCAAAACATCATTACAACTGAAGCAATAAAAGGTTTGAATGGAAGCATATAAGCAAGGTATGTTTGGTGACCTAGTGTGGAAAAACATATGTATCACTGAAGCACAAAATTTATCATTTTGAAGCAATAATAAGTTAGATGGAAGCATACATATACACATACAATCACATACTCTGACAAATGGATTGACAATTGTATCATCGTAATTGTCTTAAGCATGAAAGCCTAGGGTTACAAACGACAATAGAAAGACCACTCAAGGAGTATATGCAATGAAATATAAATATATATGGTTAATAGTTTAATATATACACATTATTACTAGAATGAAAAGACTAACTACACAGCCTGAAATACCGATACAAGAAATGGAAATTATAGAAGTGATGAGATATATGATCAAGTATGTCTGTTTAAAAATAAAATAAAAATATATAAAGACTGGAAACACATATACTAAATCAAGAAGCATTATTGCAGTTCTATCTATACATAAAAATCATGGATGCTCCAAAGCAATGAACTTTACGTCTGTACATCTAGCTAGGAAACATGGAAAGAGAGTGAAGTTCCATTGCATGGAAGAAATATTTGTACATATGACACCTAGGAAGTATAGATTCTAACTCTATGAAGAGATAATTTGTACACCAAGCAAGCATGCCTATAGATTAAGTTCTGACCGTACATATGAATGATGGTAGATGCAGCCGTACATGGGAAGCTAAGCATGGAAATAGATTCAAATTCCATCGCCCATAGGAAGCGGGAATGTTTGATGGAAATTGCTATAACTATATAAAGAAGACGTATTGGAAGCACACAAAATTAAAGATGGAAAATAGCATGCTTGACACTGATATCCGGGTGCAGATATAATCTACAAATGAATCTCATCTACTCTAATTGGACGTTTTGTGAGCTCACATCAACTAAAATTCTGCAGATACATGAAATAAAAACAGGTTGTGAATCTCCCAGCCACATTGTATTGTATATTCTTGACGAAGGCTTACACATATGCCTAGATGAACAACGACGTTGCAGCTAGGTACGGATCTGATCAAGTACACATCTACTAGAACATATTGACAACCAACAAATTCAACAAACCAAGATATGAACACGTATTTCAAACAATACTCAGGACACGAGTAACATAAATCAACTCCCATTGCAGAAATTAAAAAATGAATCAAGATGAGAGGAATCAAACCTTATGTCTACTGAGGATGGAGGAGGGGGCGAATGGGGCTATCCTCCATGCATGAAGGCCTCTTTGACAAACCAAGACGGCGCACCAGCGCAAAGGATAGGAGGGTGTCGGGGCAGGATCCTGGCGGAGAATCGGGGCAGCAAGGGAGGTTGCAAGCTCGGCGGCGAGGGGGTAGCCGACTAACGGCACACGCAGCCACCTAACAAGGGGACACCGCACTAACGCGAGGGACGAGGCAATGCACTGGGGCGGGATGGCGGCAGAGAAAACCATGGCGGCGAGGGACCTTGCGAGCTCGGCGATGGGGTCGTTGGGAGCAGTACAGATGAACGGGGTGAGGAGGTCAGGGGCAGGCGCGATTAATTAGGGATGTGATGCAGGCGAGCAATTATTGGGATGAATCATGAATATCGGACTGTTTAATTAGGAAGCAATATTAGTAATTGACTCGCACGTATTGGCCGTGGGATCAAAATTGCATCCACGGGTGACGAGTGGTCTGGTGAATGATTTGTATCAGACGTATGATACTAAGTGTTTCCCAAGGTTTTATCATGCCAAATCAGTTTGAAAACCGAGCCATTAACATGATTAATTAGTGATGCAACTAATTAAGTTTGTTTAAATAGGGAATTTTTCTAATGGTCTAATAAAAAGGGACGATGTTTCGTGGCTCGTCAACCCTATAAACCCGAACAAAGGGAGCAACTTCACCGATTATCACTTTCTTCACATACACAAATATGTCAACCAATTTGTTTACTTGTAACAGAATTAAGCTATCCAGCTAAATAATCAAATGATCAACCAGTAGCAAGGGTTCTACGGTAGGGCTTTTATGGGGCCACCCCGTCTCCCTCTACTGTGTGGTCACCAGTTGGCTCTAGAGGTGTTACATTGATTGCTCATCGACCACAAACATAAAGGTGGATCCCCAAGTATACGTGACGTCCTTGCTACCTACATCGGCGGTTGTGCTAGGTCACGCGACCGGGTGTATTATCCGTCGATGAGTAGGTAGCATGACATAGTAGTGTCCCCATCCGTTGTTGGCGTGCGACAGAGCCCAAAGAGACATGGGTAGTTAGGTCGGATGGCAACCGTTGAGGATAGGATCTGAAAGCCGAGCTCACCTCTCATCTCGCCACCCTGTGTCGAGCAGAACCTGGTAGCCATTAAGGTCATTAACAACACAGTTGAAAGCACATCCACTCTCTTGGTGGTTTTGGTAATTCATGTCAACATACATGTTGTTTAACTGATATTTTCCTTGAGTATATTTCAGGATAAGTACAAGTTAAGCAAACCTTTGGAATGTGAAGAGGACCCATCATGATACTAAGGGCAAGTGTTGGCAAAGCTTCAGGAGCCTACAACCGTGTTTAACTGATCCAAGATCACATTGAGTCCATAGGAAAACAAATACTATTAAAAGGGGAAGATGTTTTTGAATATGAATCCACTTTTAAGGTGCTTAGAGATATTGATCTAAAAACCTCAGTCACACTCTCATTTTCTACTATGTCCAAAACTTGGTCCCACCGAATAGCTTACACTCGAGCTTATTGAGATACACTCAACATAGTCGTCGCCTAAACCCTAGCACCTCGGTCCCATCGAGTTGACCCTTCAGTCCCACCGAAGAGCATTGGTAAACCTTTGACCAATTGAAATTGGCTCAGAGTTTTTGATCAGTTTCAGTTGGTCTCACCGAAGTGTTGAGAATGCTTAGGTCAACACGACTCGGTCTCACCAAGAGGTTCTATCCGGTCTCATCGAAAATCCTAAAATTCAAACCTTTTGCACGGGTCGGTCTCGCGAATATGCAAACTGCGTATCTTTTCGTTGATAGAAGGAGAATACAAGCACAGGTCGGTCTCATCGAGTGGTTTCACCCGGTCCCACCAAAGTGTGCATAAAGGTGTGAAACAGCTGCATTGTTGGTGTTGTATATATATACCATATGCCACCAACTCTAATGCAACCAGAGCGAAGCATACATTTCCAATATCCATTTTTTCTGAGAGAGAGCTCCAAAACTTTATGTTGAGATTAAAGGGATTCCACTCCAACCATAGATTTTGATCTCTAGACACCTCAACTGCTTTCCACCCAAATCACTCTCCTACCACATAGCGAAATTCGTGAGAGAGTGTTTGAGTGTCGAGAAGAATATCTTTTGAAGCACAAGAGCAATGAGTTCTTATCGTCATCAACATCTATTACCTTTGGAGAGTGGTGTCTTCAAGTTTGGTTAGGTGTCACTTGGGAGCCTCCAAATCCTGCGGAGTGAACCAAAGAGTTTGTAAGGGCAAGGACACGCCTACTTTGTGAAGATCTGCCCGGAGTGAGGCTAGTCCTTCGTTGGTGTAAGCCATTGTGGTATAGGCAAGGTTGCTTCTTCGTGCACCCTTAGTGGGTGGAGCCTTCCATGGACTCGCACAACCGTTATCCCGTTGGATTGAACCCTTCATCAACGTGGATGTACGATAGCACCACCCATTGGAACCACGAGAAAAATATCTGTGTCAACCTTCGTTTGTAAAACCTCCTAAACTCTACTCCTTACTTTCTTGCACGTGCATGTTGTCTACTTTCCGCTGCCCATACTCTAGATATGCATGTGCAGGGTGCAGTCCTTGTTTCCTAACTTGTGCTAAAATCTGCCTAGAACTCCAAGAGAACTAAAATTGCTAGTTTGCCCTTGTTAGAGTCTATTCACCCCCTCAAGACCTACCCTTTTGATCCCACAACAGAAGATGCCACCATGGTTGCGGACAATCGGTCACACATCACCACTCTTTAGTATTGTTTCATCATGTAACACACGGGTATTTAGCTAGTATATACACTGGGTGAGTACCCGAGCATTCGAATGGGGAACCCTTATTTATATGTACTAGAATACCTTCGATCGTTGCTGCTGTAATTGACTGATGAAATTTTGGTTCGAAAGCATGAATACCAAAGTTAACAATACATATGATTTATATATTTGATTATGTACAGTTCTAATAGTATTTATTGAATGTAAACAGAATAAATGAATGAAAACATTTTACCATCCATGGTTGAATGTTGTGATGGGTCTTTTTTTGATGCATGATTGCATCTTGAGGTGGGTCTTATCCCATTCATAATTATATGGTGAGGTGTCATGCTTTCATGTTGAGATAAATAAGTTAGTGGAGACGATTTTATTATGTAAATAAGATAGGTGATATATTCATGTATTGCTATCAAGTGTAAACTCCACTAAAATCTATATTCAACTTTACCCTGCTTTTGTTACGACATCATGTTGAATATATATGTATTGCATGTACATTAGCATGTTAGGATTTGTTCATATTCTTTCCTAGCACGCCATATCTCCCGATATCTTCCTTGTATTGAGGATACAGTTGAGATATTGGCCGCCTCTTGTACTTTATATATGTTGTGGCATATGATTAAAGTGTGCTACATCACATATTTTCTCTACATGGTATCAACCTTCTCTCGATCCTTGTCGGTGTCAAAACCGCCGGATCTCGGGTAGGGGGTCCCGAACTGTGCGTCTAGGCGGATGGTAACAGGAGACAAGGGACACGATGTTTTTACCCAGGTTCGGGCCCTCTCGATGGAGGTAAAACCCTACTCCTGCTTGATTGATATTGATGATATGGGTAGTACAAGAGTGGATCTACCATGAGATCAAGGAGGCTAAACCCTAGAAGCTAGCCTATGGTATGATTGTTGTAATTGTTGTGCGTCCTATGGACTAAACCCTCTGGTTTATATAGACACCAAAGAGGGCTAGGGTTACACATAGTCGGTTACAATGGTAGGAGATCTACATATCCGTATTGCCAAGCTTGCCTTCCACGCCAAGGAAAGTCCCATCCGGACACGGGACGAAGTCTTCAATCTTGTATCTTCATAGTCTTGGAGTCCGGCCGATGATGACAGTTCGGCTATCCGGACACCCCCTGGTCCACGACTCCCTCAGTAGCCCCTGAACTAGGCTTCAATGACGACGAGTCCGGCGCACATATTGTCTTCGGCATTGCAAGGCGGGTTCCTCCTCCGAATAATTCATAGAAGATTGTGAACGCCAGGATAGTGTCCGGCTCTGTAAAATAAATTCCACATACCACCGTAGAGAGAATAATATTCACACAAGTTCAATCTGCTGACGCATTTTGTGGCGTGATGTCACACCACTACCAAGCCTTTACTTGAATCGTTTTTATTATACCACCTCAGCGCGTTTAGCGAAGCGGTTTCCTTGGCACGTCTTGTCGAAGCAGAGATCGTGTTCCCCTTATTCCGGGATTCGCATCAATACGAACATGGGTAACCCAACCGCGCCCGTTTCCACGCCCCCTCCATCGAGGGCGAGTTCCAAACGGTCACGGAGACGGCTCTTGGTATTCTCCCTCTTTATAATGAGACCAAGGCTCGTTTCTTTTTTTCAATCCTCAATCGAATCCACCCCTCGCCCCAAGTTCCAGCACTCAGGGCTCCAGATTCGAGCGCTTCAGACCTTCGACAATGTCCGGCTCCGACCTGTAGGGCCGGTGGATGCCCTCCTCCGTCACGGAGGAGGACGTGCTAAAGCTGAGAGAAGCCAGGTACTTAACCTATGAGATTTCACATAGGCTGCCTGCCCAAGGGCAAGTCATTCCCACTCCCGAGCCAGGCGAGAGCGTCGTCTTCGTGCCTCACCTCCGTCGGGGTTTAGGCTTCCCAATGGATCCTTTTGTGAGAGGGCTCATGTTTTACTATGGGCTGGAATTCCATGACTTGGCTCCAGAGTCCATCCTCCACATCTCATCATTCATAGTCGTCTGCGAAGCCTTCCTCTGCATTACCCCTCACTTCGGTTTGTGGCTCAAAACCTTCAACGTGGAGCCGAAGATGATTGAGGGGCGTCAGGCATAGTGCGGAGGGGCGGTTATAAGCAAGAGGGCCGATGCTCCATGGTCCGAGGGCTCTTTTCAGGAGGAGCTCGGCTTGTGGCAACAGGAGTGGTTCTATATTACCACTCCCAGGGGCAGCAGACAGAGGCCGCCGCCCGTCTTTCGAGCGGGTCTCCACAGCGGCTGACGTCATGGGTTAGCAAAGGGCTTGACTGGGGGCCGTCCAAGGACGTACCCCTATTGCAGGGCCGGATTCGAGACCTCCAAGAGAGGGAGATCAATCTGGTCGTGGTGACGCAGGTTATGCTGATTAGGTGTCTTCTGCCCTGCAAACGTCGCCCTCTCCGTCTGTGGGAATTCAATCCGGAGGGACCACGAGCTCTCCAACACTTCATGGGTACGACACCCGTGGAGATGTACAAATTGTTCTTCGGATCACAAGAGATGTGTCCGGACTTGACCGAGGACGCTGGCCTAAGCTGCAATCGCCCGGATACTCAAGTAAGTAGCCCTGTGTCCGGACATATCATTTGTTTGCATATCTTGGATTTGCCTTTTAACCAATCATCCTTTGAACAGGAGTGGATAGCGCAAGCAAAACTGATACGGTGTCCGGCCCCCCTCCCAGAGACCACGCCGGATCCCGTGTTGGTCAGGATGCTGGAGGTTGCGCCTTCAGAGGAAGGCGAAGGGGAAAATAGAGAAACTACCGCCTCTACCAAGGAGGCTTTCGAGAAAGGGGGGATCGAGAATCCCTCCTTCCACGGGGAGAAGAGGACCGCTTCCGAAGACCCGGAGGTTAAGGCCTCAAAGCGGGGGAAGAAATCTTCACCAGAGGGTCCTGCGCCAGGGGAAGCCCCGGCCGCACTATCTCCCTTAAGGAATCAGCTCTCCAGCGAGCCGTAAGTAGAAAAAGAGGAGTTTTGTAATAAGGGATATCCCTATTTTTGCTTCTGAGGATAACCGAAGTTTTTACCTTGTAGTTCGGATCTCCGCCCTTCTCAGCTGAGCTCATCTTCGGGGGACCTTCATCCAGAGATGATGGAGAGCGAGACGCCTCCATCTGCTGTGCCGTCAGGCGGGGCGGACGACCCTGAGGTGTCGTCGCGGAGGGTCTCCCCGAGTCCGGCAGGGCCGGAGAGTTCGGCACCGACTGGTGTATGGCCGGGGGGGCTGAAGGATCTGCTTGAGAGGGCGTCTATCTCAGAAGATCACCGTACATTAATGAGTACGGTGATTGAAAGAATTTCATCTGCTGAGGGCGGGTTGCATGGTGCCGTCAGAAGTTTGCTGGCGGGGTTTGAGGTACATAAAAATGACATACCTTTTGACAGTTTTACACATAAAGTGCGTCATGTATAGATAGTAGCCCCTGAGACTCGGTATGTTGTCGAAAACGACAGCGTGCCGAGGATCATACTCTTAGGTATTAATTTTCGCCTTTCCTATGCAGGTGGCGGATAGTCCGGTGGCCAGCCGGACTGATGTAGTTGCCGAACTAAAGCGGCAGCTCAATGTTGCGGATGCGGACATCACGCTGGTCAATAAACGACTTGACGAGTCACAAGGTAGGTTGTTTCTCCGTGGTCACCTAGTAAGGGAGCTGATGCCCACTCCTTACAACATGTATGCTTAATGTAGATGATGCCGCAGCTATGGAGGACCTTTGGGCAGAGCTTGCTCGAGCCAAGGAGCAGGCCAGAAGGAGTGATGCGGCTGCCTCGAAGGCAGCCGAAGAGCTAAAAGCCAAAAAGGCTGCTCACTGCCGAAGCAGGGAGGAGATGGCTGGAATGGCCGTGAAGCTGAAGGATGTTACCGACCGCTATGAGGTTCTTGAAAAAGAACGCCGAGCGGAGCAAGAAGACCTGAAGAAGGCCACCGCCGAAGCCAAGGATGCCCGTTCTGCAATGCGGGCTATAAAGGAGGAGTTGCGCCAGGCCGGAGATATTGTGGCTGGCAAAGCCCTTTCTGCTGCGCAGGAGGTTTACAGATCCGAAGTACGCTCATCTTGGACAGCTATGGGGTTCGGAGGATTCTTATATGGACTTAGCGGCAAGTGCAGCAGATGATGTTGTGCACTTCCGAAGTCAAAAGGATCACGAGACGGAAGAGCTTTTTTGGTCTTAATTCCATAGTCCGGAGCGTTCACTTCTGCTGACCGATCGGTTGGCTGAGTGGGCTGAGCTGAATAGATTGTCCGGACTTGCCATGACGGATATCGTGGCTCATGTCTGGCCGGATAGGCCCAAGCCGAAGAGTTATTTTGGCTTATTGCAGCAATTTCTTGGGGCGGTGCCGCATATCAAGGCGATGAAGCGGTCGGCCTGCATAGAGGGTGCACGGATGGCCCTTGCCCGTGTGAAGACATACTGGACGGAGATGGATGCCACCGATGTTGCGACCCAGGGTTCGGACGAGAGCCGGTTACCCGCCGAGCACTATTTTGGGGAAGTTCTGCGTGGTGCTCGTGTAATAGAGTCGCAGTGCTCAAAAAATGTCATGTTCAAATGAACTTTATGGTTTGTAAAACGATGTTTGTAATATAAGCGCTTTTTGTACTTGTGCGTTCAAGTATTGAAATATCTCCTGTGCGGCCGTTAATGTATACTTGTGTATAACCTGAAAGATGGCAGTCTTCAGCTTCAACCCCCACGCACATAGTGCGGGGGTGTTTGTGAAATAGCACATTTTCACACTTAATCCAACGTCTTGGTCCTGTGAAGGAGGTGGTAGCGTAGCAAATGAGGCAACCGGACTATAATGCTTTATCACTTTCACTTAGCCATAGGAGTTCGAAGGTGGGGCTACTATATAGCCCCTAGGGGCACCACGCTCTCCGATTTGGGGCGCGTGTGTGCCTGACCGGGAAGCGGTCCTTCGTTAAAGCGGAGGAATTCTAAACATTTTGAAGGTCGATCGAGTGGTTGACCAGTCTCTCGCTACATCATGACAGTCAGTTTTCGTCTTTCTCTACTGAGGTGCTCACCCGGCCGAACCGGGGCACAATCGCAGTAGTTCTCATGGTGCCGCGTTAGCCGATGATACGGAACGTAAGGCAGCAAAACACAGGAGCCGGGCAAACCCAACATTTGACCAAAGACATGATTCGGAGCTGATGCATATAAGGCCTAACTCGAGACGCCGAACACTCCCTGAGGTGTTCGGTCTTTATGATGACAGGCAGATCAATGCCCTAAGCCCCTAGTGTCCAGGTACACGCAAGGTCCTCTGACGCGGCCGATGCCAAAACGTCAGCCTCCTCTCTGGTTATGATGAGCAACCAGGGGATGTATAGCAACAAGAGACAGTAAAAAAGGTTTACGCAGGGTCTTAATCTGAAAAGAATCCTTGTAACGGGTCCCTACTGCATGTCTGCGCCTGTGTCTCCGTTGTGCTGTATCATGGACGAGTGTAAAACGCTCTTCGTCTATAAAAGAGAGGAACTTAGTTTGAAAAGAAATCGTGTGAAGAATGTATTTAAAACAGAGCATGAATAAATGAATAAAGTTGAGCTTTTATTGGCTCCTTATTGCTCATACGCACAGCCCCTTGTGAAGGGGTGCGCGGCTAGGGAGCCCCTAGTTTATTTATGCCGGACTCGTCTAGCCGTGTCCGGGGTCTTGAACGACCTTTTAATGAGATGATGCCGCGTGGACCGGGCATTTTAAGTGTCAGAGACGCGTAGTGTGGTATTGTGTTAAAGCGAACAAAAGCTTCACGTCCCAATAGTGCTTGATGGCTACTTTCGAATGGGGCGACATGAAAGATTAGCTTTTCGCGTCGGAAGTTGTCGGGTGACCCGAACACAACTTCTAGTAGTAAGGAGCCCGTGCACTTGGTGTAAGGGCCTGGCGTCACTCCTTTGAAGGAAGTGCGGCTATGGCGAATTTTAGTAAGGTTTATCCCCAACTTGCGGATTGTGTCCGGATATAGCAGGTTTAAATCACTGCCGCCATCCATTAGGACTTGTGTAAATTATAGTCCGTCGATTATAGGATCCAATATTAGAGCAGTCCATCCTGCGTTTCGAATACTTCTGGAATAGTCCAGGTGGTCGAAAGTAATTGGTTTTGACATCCAATCTCGAGGTTCCGCTGGGGTGGACCGTGCGATGCCTGCTTTGGCAGGTGCCGCACTGTTGTTCCATATTATCACATGAAGTGAGTTTACTATTTTGACTTCTTGTGGGAAAGTCTTTTGTTTTCCGGCACTCTGCTGGTGGGGTTGTCGTCATCCTTGCTTGGCGCATCGAGCCCCTTGTGTTCGGCGTTGAGTCGGCCGGACTGTTTGAAGATCCAACAATCTCGGTGGGTGTGGTTTGCAGGCTTCCTGGGGGTACTGTGAATTTGGCATATCCTATCCAAGATTTTGTTTAGTTGGATAGCTCGTCACTGTTGTCCTTAAGAGGCAGTGTTTTATTGTTCGGCCGAGAGCTTTTGAATCCGGCGTTGACCGCCGTGTCTTTGGCCATTTTTCCTTATTTCGGCGCTGATCT
Source organism: Triticum aestivum (assembly GCF_018294505.1). Classification (NCBI taxonomy): domain Eukaryota; kingdom Viridiplantae; phylum Streptophyta; class Magnoliopsida; order Poales; family Poaceae; genus Triticum; species Triticum aestivum. Next base: position 195,870,902 of record NC_057807.1, on the reverse strand, counting down.
TTCTGCGTCGTGATTTCCCATTTCCATCTCTGAACCTCGGATGTACTAGGGTCGCTGGTGCTGCATCTTGCCAGCCAGCTATCTTCTCCCGCGCAAAAGCGGGTCATGAGGCTCGTTAGCGCGGCCATTGTTCTCGGCTTTTCCTGGCCGAGGTGTCTGGCGAGCCATTCGTCTCGGACGTTATGTTTAAAAGCTGCTAAGGCTTCGGCATCCGGACAGTCGACTATTTGGTTCTTTTTGTGAGGAACCTGTTCCAGAATTTGCGCGCTGACTCTCCGGGCTGTTGAGTTATGTGACTTAAATCGTCTGCATCCGGAGGGCGGACATAAGTCCCCTGAAAATTTGCTCTAAACGCGTCCTCGAGCTCTTCCCAACTTCTAATGGTATTTTCTGGGAGGCTTTTGAGCCAATGCTGAGCTGGCCCTTTGAGCTTGAGGGGTAGGTATTTTATGGCATGGAGATCATCTCCTATGGCCATGTGTATGTGCAGGATGTAATCCTCAATCCAGACTCCGGGGTCTGTTGTTCCGTCGTATGCCTCTATGTTTACGGGCTTGAAGCCCGCTGGGAATTCATGATCCAGCACCTCATCGGTGAAACATAGTGGGTGTGCGGCGCCCCTGTATTTAGGTGTGATGTTGTCTTCGAACACTTGGTGTGTTGTGTTGCTTCCTGGGCCCCTCTTTTTTGGCCCATAAATGGACCTGACCGGGCCATCCTGTCTTGCGAGGATCTATGGTCGTCGGCTTGTGTGCGGCGCCGCTTGTCGCTTTTGGCCTGTCATCTGGTCGTCTATCCGGCCAGGCGGCCTCTTTGGTTTTTGACTGTGGGGGCTCTACGGCCTCCTCGTCGAATTCGGGCAGCAGCTTGCGCTTCGGGTAGCTCTTTGTTTGGTGGCTGTTGCCATATTTGTCCACGGTCTTGAGTACTTTGATCCATCTCATTCTGAGTATGTCTTCTGCTGTTTTGAGCTTCCGTTTCTGCTTCTTCAGACTTCTTGCAGTGGTGACAAGTCTTTTGTGAAGGTTCTTATGCTCCGGTGGTGTGTCCGGCGTGAGATCGTCTGGACTGTTGTTTTCACCGGGGATGGATTGATTATCTGATTCATTCTGTTCGGATGGTTGCTTGGTTACATGTTCATCGCCCACTGGTTTGCCCTGCTCTATTGCTGGGTCATTAGGAGTGTTGTTGTTGTCGAGGCGGGACTTTGGGCGGCGCCTGCGTCGCCGTTTTGGTTGTTCTTCGGCGGAATTATCCTTTGCCGCGTCCCGTTGTTCCTCGTTATCACTTCCTTTTGGGGTGTCCACCATATATACATCATGAGTTGAGGTGGCCTTCCAGTGCTCGGTAGGCGCTGGTTCTTGGTCGTCTCCAGCATCGTCGTCCATACCGTCGATGTCTTCGGAGTCGTAGTCTAGCATGTCGGTTAGATCGTCGACAGTGGCTACAAAGTGGGTGGTGGGTGGGTTTTGAATTTCTTCGTCATCCGCATCCCAACCACCCTGACCGCAGTTCGGCCAGGGTTCTCCTGATAACGAGAGATGCTTTAGCGAGTTCAATATGTCGCCAAAGGGTGAGTGCTGAAAGATGTCCGCAGCGGTGAATTCCATGATCAGCGCCCAATCGGATTCGATTGGTAAGGGCGCAGGAGGTTCGGAGTCCGACGAGGAGTCTGGCACCTCGGAGTCACGAGCTTTACGAGGGACAAGGTCAGTGTTCGGCTCCATCGCCGTAGAGATTGCAGCCCCCGAGGCGGTGTCCAACCACCTGTCCTCGATCTGCACGGTCGGCTCCGAACTAGGGGTCGGAGCGGACTCATGTGGGCCTCCAGGGTGTTGTCTGGCGGCAGAGCTAAATCATGTCCGTCGTGACAGCGCGGCGCGCTCGGCTGTGGCTCGAATCCATCGAAGATCAAGTCTCCGCGGATGTCAACCGTGAAGTCTAGACTTCCAAATCTGACCTGATGGCCAGGGGCGTAGCTTTCGATCTGCTCCAGATGGCCAGGCAAATTGGCCCGCAGTGCAAAGCCGCCGAATACGAAGATCTGTCCGGGGAGAAAAGTCTCACCCTGGACTGCGTCGTTGTTGATGATCGAAGGAGCCATCAAGCCTATCGGTGACGACACAGAGGAACTCTCAATGAAAGCACCAATGTCGGTGTCAAAACCGGCGGATCTCGGGTAGGGGGTCCCGAACTGCGCGTCTAGGCGGATGGTAACAGGAGACAAGGGACACGATGTTTTTACCCAGGTTCGGGCCCTCTCAATGGAGGTAAAACCCTACTCCTGCTTGATTGATATTGATGATATGGGTAGTACAAGAGTGGATCTACCACGAGATCAAGGAGGCTAAACCCTAGAAGCTAGCCTATGGTATGATTATTGTAATTGTTGTGCGTCCTATGGACTAAACCCTCCAGTTTATATAGACACCAGAGAGGGCTAGGGTTACACAAAGTCGGTTACAATGGTAGGAGATCTACATATCCGTATTGCCAAGCTTGCCTTCCACGCCAAGGAAAGTCCCATCCGGACACGGGACGAAGTCTTCAATCTTGTATCTTCATAGTCTTGGAGTCCGGCCGATGATGATAGTTCGGCTATCCGGACACCCCCTAGTCCAGGACTCCCTCAATCCCCTTCACTCGTTGCCACCAGCACCGCCATCATCTTTGGCAACCGCCGCCGCCGTTGCTAGCCCTCACCACCGCCATCATCTCTGACGCCGCCGCCGCTAGTCCTCGCCACCGTTGTTCTCTCTCTCTCTCTCTCTCTCTCTCTCTCACCACCCATCTACCCATACCCTAACCCCCTTCCGCTCCCCACCATGCACTAAATGGACTTCCTCGTATCCTACTTTTTTTGCACTCACACCTATCAGTTCGCTTATCCCCCTTCTTCGGTCGCCGCCCTCACCAACAGAATTTCATGTAACACCCCAAAAATTTAACCATGTTTTCATTAAGTAAAAATTTTCCATAAATAAAATTTTGAATTATATTAGGTCTTTTATTTATTTCAGAACCTTTTATGTTTTCCTGTTTACAAAAAACCCTTCCCTCCATATAAAACTTTTAAAAATATTGTGGGTTGTGAAAGTTTTCTTGATCATTTCATCCACCCTTTAAAAATTCAGTAGGAAATATTTTCAGAATAAAATTTGCCACAAAATAATTCTTTTAATAGCATTCTCAATCTCTGAAATGCTTCTGTTGCACTAAGACCCTTTTAAATAATTCTTTCAAAATTCCACAAAAAAATTGAGAGGTCCTCTGATGCCTATAGATCACTTTTATGCAAAAACCCACCTTGGTCTTTCGAAATTTTTGAGAAAAACATCCTCTTTTCAATTTTGTCCCATTCTTTGGTTATAACTACAACCCAATGTTTCCTTGATCAATTAATTCTGAATTTTTTGCATCTTATAGTTCTTCCAAATAAACCCTTAAGTCCAGAAGATAAGCTCCATTTGCATCTGTTAAGATCACCAAATGTTCTCCTCAATTTCTCGTCCAGAACTGGATTCTTGTAAAACTTGCACTAACAAGTTTTTCTTTTTGCTAAACCAACCTTACCATCATCTTTATCGTCCAAAGAGACCCCATCGTGCCAATTCCCAAGTCTAACAAAATCTTCTAGGTCACCCTAGCATTCTGTCGAACACATCATGTGCATGATAGAAATCCGCAAGTTCATAAACTTGCATTGGGCACTTGCTCATTTGAGCAAACCACCATGTCCAGCATCTTTATAATTTCTAGAAACCATCACCCTGCCAAAACTTAGCTCAAATAGGCCTCCCTAGGGCACCCTGGTCTTCGGTCGAGCATGTTGCGTGCGTGTAGTGCAGAGCGCGGCCAGAGCGCGTGAATTGCACCGCGTTGGCCCGAGCCCCTGTTGCTCCTTTGCTGCTGCCCTTGCTCTTCCTAATCTTCATATGGATCACCAAGGCGCCCCTGAGCCTTGCCGATACCTTCTCCTAGACTCTAGCTTCGGCGAACACTGCCCTGCACCGCCGCCTTCTCGACTACACCACCGTCCTAGCCACCAGGCTGCGGTTGAGCCAACCAGCACGCCCCTACTTCAATGCGGGCCGCCACCATCCTCACCGACCCCCACCATCCACCACCAACCTCGCCACTGGCCGATCTCTCCATCAATGGCCACCGCCGCAATCTACTCAAGGACGACACCGTCCGAGCCACCTGGAGCCTTCCCGAGCCATCCAAATCAACTGGAGCTCCACTATGGCCACACCGACCACCACACCGGCCTTACCTCACCACCGCCCTCCTGTGCCCGTAATGGCCGTCGCCGTGGTTGGTTGGGGCAGCTTCCGCCGAACTGACATCCACCTCCTATAAAAAGCCACCCGAGCACCCCCTAGTCATTAGCACCACCTCTCCTTCCTTATGAAGAACCAGAGCACCCAAGCAACCCATGGGTGGCCATCTTACTCCTTTCCGATGAGAGCCACCACTATCGGTGTCAAAACCGGCGGATCTCGGGTAGGGGGTCCCGATCTGTGCGTCTAAGGCTAATGGTAACAGGAGGCAAGGGACACGATGTTTTACCCAGGTTCGGGCCCTCTCGATGGAGGTAAAACCCTACTTCCTGCTTGATTGATCTTGATGATATGAGTATTACAAGAGTGGATCTACCACGAGATCGTAGAGTCTAAACCCTAAGAGCTAGCCTATGATGATTATGATTGTCCTCCTACAGACTAAACCCTCCAGTTTATATAGACACTGGAGGGGGCTAGGCTTTACACAGAGTCGGTTACAAAGAAGGAAATCTAATATCCGGATCACCAAGCTTGTCTTCCACGCAAAGGAGAGTCCCATCCGGACACGGAACAAAGTCTTGAGTCTTGTATCTTCACGGTCCAACAGTCCGGCCAAAGTATATAATCCGGCAATCCGGATACCCCCTAATCCAGAACTCCCTCAGTAGCCCCTGAACCAGGCTTCAATGACGATGAGTCCGGCGCGTAGATTGTCTTCGGAATTGCAAGGCGGGTTCCATCTCCGAATACTCCAAAGTAATTACCGAACACTTAAATCGTGTCCGGATCTGCAAGATGATCTTCACATGCCATCATGGAGAGAACGATACTCCACAAATATAATCTGCTGACATCTTTGGATAGCATGACACAACACCATGGTCGAGTCATTATTGAACCGTCTCTCCACAACCAACCACCGCACATATTGCGAGGCGGTTTCCCGGGCACGTCTCGTCGAAGCAGAGATCATGTTCCCCTTATCGCGGGGCTTTCATTAATACAGGCACGGGTAGCCCAACTGCACCGCTAATCGCGGCGAGTGGGGAACGAGCGGGTTCTACTAGGCAAGTGGGGAGGCGCAAAAGCTTTTACCGCCTCTATAAAGAGATAAGGTATCTTCCTCTTTACCCATGCCTTTCCCTTCCGCTCGTCCATGCCCCTTTTCTCGAGCCCTAGTGCCCAAGCACTCTTCTTCTCCACCGAAGAGAGGTTCTCCTAAGATGTCCGGATCCAGAGCAGGAGGCAAATGGATGGCCTCAACCGTCCGGGAGAGGGATATAAAAAAGCTCCAAGAGGCCAGGTACCTGGACAAGAAAATCGGCCACCGTCTTCCGCCGACGGGAAAGATCGTCCCCACTCCGGGATTGATTTTCCCCTTCACTCATTTGTTCGCGGCATCATGTATTATTACGGGATTGATTTTCATGATCTGTCCCCTAATTATTTCCTTAACATCTCGACGTTTATCGTCGTGTGTGAGGCTTTTCTCCGTATTTCGCCCCACTTCGGCTTATGGCTGAAGATCTTCAACGTGAAGCTCAAGGTGGTGAATGGCGAGCACGCCGAGTGTGGCGGCGCCATGGTGAGCAAGATGCCCAAGGTCACATGGCCGATGGGCACCTTCAATGATTCCGTCAAGGAGTGGCAGCAGCACTGGTTCTATATCACCAAGCCGCGCGATAAAAAGTGGGCCGCTGCTCCTGAATTCAGATCCGGAGCCACACTGCGACTCATGTCCTGGCCCAAGAAGGGCCTAAACTGGTCCTCATCCGATGAGCTGTCAGTGCTCCAAACGCGCGTCCAGAGCATGGTCGATAAGGATGTCAAACTCGTCAATGTAGTCCAGGTGATGTTAGTTCACCTGGTTATCCCTTGCCAGCATCGAGCCTGCAATTTGTGGGAATACGATCCAGCCGAGCACCAGACCCTATGGGAGCTCTACGACTCCTCCCACAAGGACATCTGGAAGGTGCTCTTCAAGTCCGGCAAACCGTGGCCGGGCTCCGCCGAGGACCGTGGGTATCAACTGTCCCGCTCCGCAAGTCCGGTAAGTCACTGTTATGTTCAGCCGGCATATCCCGAGGGAGACGCTTTTATCATGCTTCCTACAATAATCTCAGGAATGGACGAAAAAGGTGGGGCGGATACACTATCCGGCCCCGCTGCCGGAGGAACCGGCAGGACCTCTTCTGACGAAGATGCTGGTTCCAACGCCTTACGAGGCACCGAAGAAAGAGGCCTCCAAGAAGGTCAAGGAGACCCGGAGCGGCCTTCATCACCGCGACGCTTCGAACACAAAATCCGAAGACTCCCGCGCCCATCCCTCCTCCGAAGACGAAGAGAAGGAGGAAGAAGATGAGTCCTCCATGGGGGGAGGGAAGAAAAGGACGGCTTCCTCATCCCTGGAGGCTGAATCGCCAAAGAGGGGGAAAGGTTCCCTCCCGGAGGCATCCACCACGGCTGCTAATAGCAGCCCGGAGTGGGATCCCAGGGCCCAGCCCCTGGTAAAGTCGTGTGTACACGAAATCCAAACACGCCTACATGCCCGGGGTCATTAGGATGTAGTAGTTTAACTGTCGCCATACTTTGTGCAGCCCGACGAGGTCCCACTTCGGACAGTCCTCATCGGAGGATTCGCTGAGCTCAGATGCCCTGGAGAGCGAGACGCCTCTAGAGGCCCCTTCCCCAAAGCCTAGGCGCGACACCGAGGTGTCGTCTCAGCGGGACCCGGACCAGGGAGGGCATATCTCTGGGGCCGGATACACGGGAGCAGTGGTTCCCATGCTCGTCGACGGCGGGGGCGATCTTAGATTCGGCCCGCAGCTGGACACGGTCCTGGAGACCTTTAAAGCTCCAGGATCGGGCGAGCAGCCCCCCTTGATGAAGGGAGGCCAGCCCGCTCCGCCAGCAACCTCTGTCCAAGCAGAGTTGCTGGGCGGCCTATCGACAGCGCTAAAGAGTGCCTCCATCATCGATGAACATCGCGCCCTCATGGGTGCGGTGATTGAAAAGATGCAGTTCGCTGAGAGCAGACTGAATGAATCCTGCCTTAGCCTTATAAAAGGCTTTGAGGTATGTTTTTAGAAACCTTTGAATATTGTCATAGTATGAGTAGTAGCCCCTGATGCACTGTCCGGTGAAAGAGAGGGAGCCCGACAGGGGATCAAATTCCCACTTCGCAGGAGACTCAGTTAATGACATATATCCCTTTGTTTGAAAACAGGCGTCTATAGCGACGACTGCCTCTCATAATGCAGAGGTGTCCGGACTAAAGCAGAGTCTGGAATGGGCCGAAGAAGAACTTGGCCGCGTGAAGAAGCAGTTGGAGGACAAGCAAGGTATGTAGAAACCTTGTCCTAAGTTCAGCACGAATGAGTAGTTGTGCCTGATGAAAATATTTGTATTGTATGCTTTAGGAGTGAGTGCCGAAATTGAGGCACTGAGGAAGGCTGTGGCCGAAGCCGACAAGAAGGCTGCCGCAGAGCAGGCTCTTCACGAGAAGCACGAGGCCAGGGTCATTGAAGCTGAGCGTGAGCTCCAGGAGGCCGTGAAGAAGAGCGAGACCTTAGAGCAGAGTCTAGCAGGGAAAGAGTCCGAACTCGCCCAAGCTCTCCAAGCCGCATATGATGCTCGGGAAGAAGCCCGAGGTGCTCTGAAGGACATTCAGGAGGCACGGAGGATTGCGGCTGGTAAGGCTTTTGGTACTCAAAGCATTTTTGGCATAGTAATAGGAGGAACTCTAAGCAACAAATTGAATTCTTGTTTTTCCAGGGGCGTTTGCGGACCTGCCATGCAGCATATCTGATGCTGCCCAATTCTACCAGACTAAAGAGAAGAAGTCTACGGAGAAGCATTTCTGGTCGCAGTATTTGGCGCCGAATTATCCGGTGCCCTTTATCAATCAGCTGAAGCAGCTGGTCGAACTGCACCAGGCAGCCGAACTAGCCATGAAGGACTTAGTTGTCCGGCTGTGGCCCGCTGAGCCGATTCCAAGTAGTTACTTTGGACTCGTGAAGCGGATTGTTGGTGCTTGCCCTCGGCTCGAAGTCATTAAGCGGTCGGTCTGTATAGAAGGTGCACGCATGGCATTTGCCCGCACGAAGGTGCACTGGGGGAAGCTTGATGCTAAAAAGCTGATGACTGAGGGACCACCAGAGGGTAAGGAGCATCGCAAGCCCGAATTGTATTATGAGGGTGTCCTGAAAGGAGCTCGCCTTGTGGCGGAACAGTGTACCAAAGACACTATATTTCCCTGAAGGCAGTCATGCCGTCCTTTGTAATGCGGGATAACGGCACTATTATTATTTATTGCCTGTTATATGAAAGTTTTTTCCCTCTTCCTGTGCGGCCGTTTAGTATGTGTAAATCCTGAGAGTTGGCCAGTCATCGGCTTCTGCCCCCACGTAAAAAGTACGGGGGTGTTTGGGACATACCTGAACACTCTTTATCCCATTGTTGGGTCCTTTAAGGAGGTGTTCATCACCACGAACCAGGCAATCAGACTATAGGGCTTTATCACTCTCACTTAGCCATAGGAATTTGAGTATGGTAGGCGCAACCCCTGGTGTTCGGAAGACCGTACGAGGGGCTCTAACGGCGCCTGATCAGAAAACCGATCCGTCGCACTCTGCATTTATTATGGCATTGTGCGGAATAAATCTTTAAAGATTTTACAACCTCTCGAACAGCTGACCAGCTCTCGCCGTATCATGACAGTCAGTTTTCGGCTTTCTCTACTGAGGTGCTCGTCCGGAAGAACCAGGACACAATCGCAGTAGTTCTCCCAGCGCTACCTTAGCCGATGGAGCGGAACGTAAGGTACCAAAACATGGGAGCCGGGCAAACCCAACTAATGACCCAAGACATGATTCGGAGCTGATGCATATAGTGCTATAAGTTCGGGGTGCCGAGCGACCGAAAAGGTGGCCGGACTTTGTTGCCATATTATGAGTAGTATGAAGCCCCTGGCATAGTGGGGCATGACACTATGTGCGGGTGCTGTTATGACGAAGAAAAGAGCGTCAATGCAGAACGACTACTGGTGAGTGTTATTTTAGTCTACGTATTGTGTAGAGTGACATGTCTATGCGTATGAGTACGGTTTATGCTGATGAAAAGAGGTGTGCTGGCGGAACCTGTCGTGGCCGGACTGGAGGAGGCTGTGTGTGGATCCGAAGTGTATCCGGACTGTCTCCTTGGGGGGTACTTATGTGTTCCCGCCTTGTGCGTCCGAGCTGATTCCATGTCGCCAGTCCTGTTCTGCGCAAAAGTCAGTCTGTAAAGACAAATGCTTAGAGGCAGTTGCATGCCATATGGTGGTTGAACCGCGGGTGCCTGATCGGGGCCTGGTCGAGCCAGGTTATCATGCCGTAAAGTAGCTCGGACTCCTCAATTGGTGTCCAGGTGGTTGGCTGCCGAATCGAAGTTCAATAAACGGGCACAACTCGCTATATCAGTGGCGGTGTGATTTCCACTCTTATAGTGGAGTGCGGCCTTGCCCATAATTGTGACCATGCCACGTGGATTTGGCCTGATGTTGTACCGCGTTGAGTCTAGCCAACACGGTTCATCCCGATAGTATATGGTAGTTACTGTATAAGGGGACAATGACGAAGACTTATTCTTTGGCATGGTATTTGTTTGGTGATCCGAAGACAACCTCCAGGGTGGCGGGCCTGTAAAACTTGGCCTTTGCACCTGGGACAACATCTTTTAGAAGATGTTATTAATGGGTTTGATCCTCGAGCGGTCAATACCTATCTGGCGAATTTTGTCCTGGTGCAGCGAGTTTGGGCTGCTGTTTATGCCCATAGGGGCTCATGTGGGATGGAACCCACAAACTACTGGGTTGATAGTAAGTGCAATTAAATTGCTATGGTTGGTATTGTCCGGACGGTCCATGTGATCGAAGATGGCCGGCCGTATTTTTGTACTGCGGGGGATCTTCCTTTGACCTCGCCATGTTTGGTGGTTTGGGTTTCTCGTTGTTTGAGACCTCCTTTCATTGTTTCCGGCGCCCGACTGGCCGTTTTGTTTTGAGGATCCTACATTCTCTATTGGTATGCTTGGCCGCCACTCTAGGGGTACCATGAATTTGACATGGTTGGTCGAGTATGCTGCTCGGGCCGGATGGGCCTGAGCTGTTCTGTTTCCGCTGACCGGACTGGGGGTCGCGGAATTCGGCACCAACTCCCTTGTCTTGATCGTCATTATTATTTTTGTGACGCTTATGTCTATTGCGTCGAGGTTTATGGATGCTGCCTTACGTTTCCTGCGTATTGCCCCGGACCGTGGTGTATTGGCGTCGGGGTGTGGGCTTTAGGTCCTCCTTCTTGGGTTGAGGTAGTGAATTGTGCTTTGTGTACCTTTTGGCGGGGCGGTCGAGTCCGTATTCCTCGATTGCCAGGACCTTGGTCCATCTGTCTGTGAGCAAATCTTGGTCAGCTTTGAGTGGTTGTTGCTTCTTTTGCAGGCTTTTCGCCGTGGCCATAAGCCGTTGCTTAAAGTGAACTTGTTCCGTGGGATCCTCAGGCACGCCGAATTCATCGTCGCTGAGGCTCACCTCATCTTCGGAGGGGGGCATCTAGTTGTCCTCCTCCAAGTATCCGTCCATCGCCTGTCCGACCTGCTCGAAGGCAGGCTGATCGGGTTTGTCTTCATCTTCGGCACCATCCGGATTGTTTTTCACTCCTGTGCCGGTATTGTTGTGGCGGGGCTTGGGGTGTCGCTGATGACGTTCGTACTTTGCCTTCTTCCTTGAGGGGTTATCCTCCATTGCCTCATCGCCATTGGTTTCTTTCGGAGTGTCCACCATATATAAATATATCATATGGGGAGGTGGCTGTCCAGCGCCCCGTGGGCGGTGGTTCCTGTTCATCTCCTACATCGGCATCCACACCGTCGATGTCTTCGAGTCGAAGTCAAGCACGTCGGTTAAATCATCGACCGTGGCAATGAAGTGGGTGGTGGGTGGGCAACAAATTCCCTCGTCGCCTATTTCCCACTCGAGCCAGACATAGTTCGGCCAAGAGTCTCCCGACAAAGAGAGAGACTTTAACGAGTTCAACATGTCGCGAAAGGGAGAGTGCTGGAAGATATCCGCAGCGGTGAACTCCATTACCGGAGCCCAACCAGATTCGGCGGGCTCGGGGGTGCGCGGACTGGAATCTACAGCCGGACATGAGTCCGGGGGTCCGGTGTCACAGGCTTCCTTGGTGGTGGAGTCTGTGCTCGGCTCTACCGCCGATGAGTGTACGGCCTCCGGGGCGGGGTCCATCCACCCGTCCTTGGACGACGCGATCTGCCCCAGATTTAGGTCCAGAGCTCCTGCAGGTGCGATATCCCGAGTATTGTCCGACAGCAGGTCTAAGCCGTGCTCGTCGTGATTGTTCGGTGCTCCTGGCGTAGGCCCGAATCCATCGAAGATCAAATCTCCACGGATATCGGCCGTGTAGTTCAGGTTTCCGAACCTGACCTGATGGCCAGGGGCGTAGCTGTCGATCTGCTTCGGATGGCCAAGCGAATTGGCCCGCAGTGCGAAGCCGCCGAACACAAAGATCTGTCCTGGGAGAGAAGTCTCACCCTGGACCACATTCTTGTTGATGATTGAAGGAGCCATCAAGCCTTGCAACAACGACACAGAGGAACTCTCAATGAAAGCACCAATGTTGGTGTCAAAACCGGCGGATCTCAGGTAGGTGGTCCCGATCTGTGCGTCTAAGGCTAATGGTAACAGGAGGCAAGGGACACGATGTTTTACCTAGGTTCGGGCCCTCTCGATGGAGGTAAAACCCTACTTCCTGCTTTATTGATCTTGATGATATGAGTATTACAAGAGTTGATCTACCATGAGATCGTAGAGGCTAAACCCTAAGAGCTAGCCTATGATGATTATGATTGTCCTCCTACGGACTAAACCCTCCGGTTTATATAGACACCGGAGGGGGCTAGAGTTTACACAGAGTCGGTTACAAAGAAGGAAATCTAATATCCGGATCACCAAGCTTGTCTTCCACGCAAAGGAGAGTCCCATCCGGACACGGGACGAAGTCTTGAGTCTTGTATCTTCACGGTCCAACAGTCCGGCCAAAGTATATAGTACGGCTGTCCGGATACCCCCTAATCCAGGACTCCCTCAACCACCACTAGTGTTCTGTCAATTCCATCGTAACCACATATCCACCAAGAATACTTCAATAATGGCTTCACACAATCATCACACACCCATCTCGTGTCTCAATTTCACCAGAGAAGCAACGTAGGCGAAAGCCCTCGTTCGTCCGACGACGTCGTCCCCAGGGGGTCTCACCACCGGCGACTCAGTGACCTTTGGTGGTCGAGGCGCAACTCTATGGGTTCGCTTCGGTGAGGAGAACATGCACATGCGCCCATATCCCCATGGGGCTCCATTGTTCGCCGGCAAGGAGCGCCAGCGGCCTCGCTCTGTTTCTTCCAGAGAGAAGGGCGCCGAGGACCAGTCAAACCTGACCAGTGTCCCAGGCGGGCCCACTGTTAGTGGCTCACACCTCGCCCGACTCGTCTTGAGTGGAGACGTATTCGTCGGAGTACGTCTTTTCTTCTGGAAAGCGTAATCTTAACCGAACCTTTTCTTTTATAGATTTTATTTAAAATCAGATTTGACCCTAACTTTGACTACCTCTAGTTTTTAAATCACGACTCCAAATAACTTGATTATTTTTTTGTTATTCCTCAAATTGCATCTAGTTTATTTTAGTATTTATTTCAAAATTTTCCAAACAACTTTTTTTGTACTGTTTTGAAATTATGCGGTAATTGCAATATTTTGAAAATAGAAAAAATGGAGGGAAGATGCATTTTACTACACATCCAAGGCAGGCATCTTGGACACTTGATATGATGAATGCTTGGTTGTTTGCTTGCTAGTATATTTGAATCATGATTATGCTAATTCAAATAAAATTTGCATATTGTCATTCATACATGTGTGGAGCATATTAAAGTAATTGTTGATACTCAAACATCAGCTATACATATGGATGTTGTTGATAACCATGCCACTCATGCATATGCTTGTTCAGACTAATCTATAGGAGAGAATTTGTCATGAGAAAAAGTGACTGTGAGACTAAAATCTCGTTGTGACGAGAGTAATTGGTGATAGCCTGTTGGGACATGCCAGGTGGTGACCCTGTTGGGTACCACTAAGGAAATATATTGTGCTAACCACTGTAGGAAAAATTAAACATCCTGATTCGATCATAGACCGAGTCTTGTTCAGATAACCCACATACTTGATTCGTCCCTGCCACAGGTAGGGTACGGTTTAGTAAGTTGTTAACCCCTTTCCGTGCACACTCCGTACAGAGAGGCCAGAGTGAATGCTACTATTGGCCCTGGTAGTCATGTGAAAGCACAAGTGCTCCGTGGGTGATTTTGGTAATTAATGTCAATATATCTCTTGTTGGACTAATATCTTTATCTAGTATATTTCAGAAAGTTCAACAATGGCGTGGCATGGACAAGTGGATGTGGAACCCCTTCTAAATGCTAAGGACAAAGATTGGCAAAGGCTCAGGACTCTTCATTTTCATTTTAGTGATCCAAGATCACATTGAGTCCATAGGAAAGCCAATACTATTAAAAGGGGATGAGGTGTTGCTTAATGGTCTACTTGCTCAAAGTGCTTAGTGATATTGCTCCAAAATCCTCAACCACTCTCTCCTTTCCATATGTCCAAAACCCAAAGTCAAACCCGGCCCCAATGATTTGATCCATCCGACGCCACCGAGTTCTGTTACATAGCCACTACCAGAAACCCTAGACAATTCGGTCACACCGATACGGATCTCGATCTCACCGAGATGGCCTTACAAACTCTCTGTTGCCTGTTGCAATTATTTCGGTCTTACAGAAATGTGTAATCGGTCTCACCGAGTTTGCCTGGCCAACTCTTTGTTTGATCATTGCTGAAATCGGTCTCACCGAGATGAGGTTTTGCCCTAGCCCTAGCACATCGGTCCCACCGAGTTGATCATGTTGGTCCCACCGAGAATCCTAACATTCACATTTTGAACTGAATTAGTCTCATAGAGTTCTTCTATCCGGTCTGACTGAGTTGGGTCAAATGTGTGTAACAGTTGGATTTTGTGTGGAGGCTATATATGCCCCTCCACCTCCTTCTCCATTTGAGAGAGAGCCATCAGATTGTGCCTACACTTCCACTACTAATTTTCTGAGAGAGAACCACCTACTCATGTGTTGTGACCAAGACATTCCAATCCAACCACAAGAATCTTGATCTCTAGCCTTCCCCAAGTTGCTTTCCACTCAAATAATCTTTCCACCATAGCCAAATCTGAGAGAGGGAGTTGAGTGTTGGGGAGACTATCATTTTAAGCACAAGAGCAAGGAGTTCACCATCAACACACCATCTATTAACTTTTGGAGAGTGGTGTCTCCTAGATTGGTTAGGTGTCACTTGGGAGCCTCCGCCTAGAATGTGGAGTTGAACCAAGGAGTTTGTAAGGGCAAGGAGATCGCCTACTTTGTGAAGATCTACCCAATTGAGGCAAAAGCCCTTCGTGGGCGATGGCCATGGTGGGATGGACAAGGTTGCTTCCTCGCGGACCCTTAGTGGGTGGAGCCCTACGTGGACTCGCGCAGCCGTTACCCTTCGTGGGTTGAAGTCTCCACCAACGTGGATGTACGCTAGCTCCACCTATCGGAACCATGCCAAAAATCTTCGTGTCTTCATTGTGTTTGCACACTCCAATCCCATCCCTTTACTTTCTTGCAATTTGCATGCTTTACTATTTACGCTGCTTATACTCTTGCCATGAGCCGCAGGCAGGCAAGTCTGGGTACCCTGGTTCCTAGAACGCTGACATAGTCATGGTGGCGAGTTAAAAGTTAGAGCCTAAGAATAAAGGTATTGGCGGGTTAATGTATGATAATAAGCCGCCTAAATGATCCTACAATAATTCAGCAATGATGAGCTGGACACAGTTAAAAGGCTATGCATTATGAGCTACTGAAGGGATTGTGAGCCGCCCTAGCCATGGAACGGAGCAATTGACCAAATTATAAGTATATGGTGGGTTAAGTTGAGGAGGTATAATCCAGCAAGCATTATCGGCGGGTTTTACAAAACTCTGGATTTCTTGGCGAGTCATAAGTTATGATTAACCCGGCTAGGTTCTAGCGGGTCACAAAGGTTGTTATTTAAGCTGGCCACAAAGAATGGCGGGTCAGTTGTCTATAAAATCAAGATGGTTGAAATTATGCTAAGTATGAAACAAACAAGTTTCACAGATTGTGCCTAAATTTTGGATCTACGATAGTTCCAGAAATGAAGAATAATTCGAAACCTAAGGAATAGTAATGAAAAAAGTGGCGAGCCATGCATGGATTCTGAACAAAGGGGATCTACAAGAGATGCAAGATAAGGGCTAAAACTGCTACCGCCCCACACCTACATTGTGTTTGGATTGGATTAAGTTCTCTGAAGCAGAAAGTGGATGAACTTGAAGAGAACCGTGATGAATGTGCTGGTGTACTTCATGAACATCTATGACATAATGCGGATCTGAAGCAGAAAAGGAGTACCTGGTGAAGTTGAAGAAGAGCGTGGGTGCGCTGCCGTTATCTGGTCCGGTTAGGATGATGCAGCGGCCTTCGTCCGAGTCGCTGGTGGAGAACAGTCGGAGCATCGGAGCTCTATGCGGCGGAGGTCGCGACGAAGAAGAAGAAGTGGAGTTGAAGGGGGTAAAAGTGAAAAAGGAACCCCCCTTGCCTATTTATAAGGGAAAAGTTGAACAGTTAAACGGTAGGCACGGAAATCAAGGAGACATCATGATTATCTTAACACTAGAGGCGCCTCGATTCTTGGACAACCAATTAATGTAAAAATATCCGTTGTGACGTCATAGGTTTTTTATGGATTTATCCCACATGACGTCACGGCGGGTTATAGTGATTTGTTAAAAGTTAAGCATTGGAAAGAAGACTCGCCAACCAGAAGCAGTGAAGATTGACATGAACAAGTTCAAATCAATATGGGGCCTAATGTTCAGGATATAATCCCGCAGTGTGACCCTCCCAGGAGGGGCCGGGTTACACCGTTGGCGACTCAAGGATAAAAGGCTTAAGATTGGCCTGAGGAGACATGAAGGCTAGAGGTCGCTCAAGAGGCGGGCCAGTTGAAGGCCCAAGACCCGGAGGTGTGAGCCGCCCGATGGTGACTTGCCTGGCAGGGCAAGACAACTTAGAAACTGAGTTGGTCACGTTGTGTGATCCAACTTGGACTCCTGTAAAGCCCAAGGCCTCGACCTGTGTATATAAAGGCGAGAACCTGCGGCGGGTTAACAGAAGAAACAATTGTTCAATCGCTAGGTCAAGCGATTCCGCTCCCTTGTAATTGAGATCCAATCAATACAACTCAAAGCAGGATGTAGGGTTTTACCTCATTGTGAGGGGCCGAACCTGGGTAAACCTTGTGTCTTTTGTCCCGTTGAACCCCTTAAAGATAACCTACGTCACAATGGCTCCACACCTAAGTCCTTTTACAAGGGCACATGTCGTGATAAAACCATGACAGGCATGTTTGGCTAATGGGCCAAATTCAGCCCGTTGTTAGAATCGGCCCGTTTGTGGCCTGTTAACCTGTTGCATCGTTTCTAGCCTATCATATATTCTGGCCCATTAACGACCTGTTATGCCTATGACATAATTAAGCCTTTGCTGTCTTTCGGCCTGTTAACGGCCGGTTACCATGCTGGACCGATACCAATTACGTCCGTTTACGGCCCATGTCGGCCCATTTATCTAACGCCTCGTAGGAGGCCCATTGATTCCATGGCCCATTGGAGGCCAATTTATTCGATGGCCCATAGGAGGCCCAGGGATCCTTCGGCCCATAGGAGGCCCACGGTTGCCACGGTGCGTATCTAGCACATGGTTGTTGCGGCCACTAGGAAACCAGGGAAAAAGAAAAAATGGAAGTAGATAAGCCAGAAACTAACGCTAGGCTATTAAGGCGATTGCACAAATTACATCCACTAGGCATCAAAGTTCGCCACTAGTGAAAATATAGGGAACACCCTACACTATACAAAAATGGCTTGGTGATTTCTTCAGCCGGTCGCTGTACGTTAAGAACAAATTTTGTAACGCAACAAAACCAATTACAACCATAAAACAAAAGGAAGGTTGGCATAAAAGTTGACAGTCCGGCAGATAAATGCACCACCAGAACTTCAGAGGCTCAGTTCATTTGAACTGACTATTACATTTTCATGCTATACTGTCCAATGGAGCACCATAACCTTCACCTTCATTTCTCCTAGTGATGTAGGGTGGACACACTAAGGCCGATCTTTCATGAAATGTAGGGGATCCTACGAAGAACATGAAGAACACGAGGGGAAACACGAGGGACATCACGAGGGGAAACGAGAGGAGACACTTAAATCAACAAGAACGATCACACATGTGCTAGATCTATGAACACAAAGAGATACACGATCCAAATCCAACAAAGGGGATACAAGAGGTAACTAGTTCATCTCCATGAGGAGGCCTTGAATCTGCGAGGGATCTTCCCATGAGGGGTCTTGAATCCAAGCGTGCATCTTCTCCATAGAGGTCGCAGTCTCTCGATGGAGTAGAGCCACAAGTATGAGCAAAGCTCTGTCTCTAAATGAGCTAAACCAATGCTAACCCTAGAAAGGAGGTGGAGGTGGTCTATTTATAGTCTAAGCCAGGAAGGGGTAAGTAGGAGAGGGATACAAGGTGATGCGGAGCATCCTACGGTCATCACCATGTCAAGAGTCCGTTTGGCAAGTGACACGTGCCACATCTACTTCACATACTCAAAGGTGAATCTTCTCCTTTATACGTGCTCACTTGACACCTTAGAGGATGGTATACTACTTGACACTTCTCCCGTGTGCATGCATAGGTATTGTCGGAACTTCATGGATGTTGAGGAGGAGTGCAAGCGCCAAGGAACAACTACACCATCCGCGAGGGAAGCCTGGAAGCGACGACGAAAGAACATGGAGACAACCCCCAGGACCCGGACATCCGGCCAGGACCCCGGACATCCGGCCCCTGGAGCTTCACCCACAGCAGCCGCCCAGCCGCCAAGTACCTACAGGCCCCGGACATCCGGCCCGCAAGCCCGGACATCCGACGCCTCCCGACAACCCGGATATCCGGCCATAAGCCCGGAAATCCGGCGCCCCTATCCAGAGAGCACCGAGGCCGACCTCACCAGCCCGGACATCCGGCCTCCCGCGAACGCCCGGACATCCGGCCCCCAGCCCAGACATCCGGCGCCTGCCTGCGCGCAGAGTCGGGCCAAAGGCCCATGTATCCCCTCCTCACTTACCCCTTCGTGGACTAGCCTATATATACTCCATCCCCTTCCTCTAGTTAGGGTTAGCAAATATGATAGCTCATTCTTAGGTGAGCTTTGCTCCTACCTCTCCTCTTGAGAGATAGAGACTAGCACTCCCATGGAGTTCAAGACCTCCATGTGAGAAGATCCTGCGGGATATCATCAAGACCCCCTTGTGGGAAGATCCATCTAGGATATCATCAAGACCTCCTCTTGGAGATGAACCTTACCTTGTATCTTTCCCTTTGTTGTTCATGTACCTTGTGATCTTGTGTGTTTGATTGTCTAGTGGATGTGTGATTTGGACTTGTTCTTGAGTGTTTCCCCTTGTGATTTCTCCCCGTTCTTCCCCGTGTTCATCGTGTTCTTCGAGGGATCCCGCTCCAAATGTGAAAGATCGACGCTATAGGGTTCCACCCTACATCATTATGGTATCATGAGCCACGTTGATCACGTTTTTGGAGCCCCTACCCCGTGATTTCTAGCTTGATTTTGTTGATTTCGTCCTAAATCCGAAAATCCCCACCAAAAATAGACCCCAATTTTTTTTGTGATTTGTTGGTTTGATGATGTTTTGTTGATTTTGATCCATGGATTTGCTTGGTTTCAAGTGGATCTAGCTTTCCCCCAAGTTTCCCCACTTTCCATCCACGAAATCTCTCCAATTTTGACCCCGAAATCTCAATTTTCCGCCCCAAAATCGAGTTCCTCGAGTTCATCCTCGGATTTGGAGCCTGGACATCCGGCCCGACCCCCGGACATCCGGCGAGCCCGGAAATCCGGCCATTAGCCCGGACATCCGGCTCTTGGAGTGCATTTTCGCACAAGGTTCTGGACATCAGGTCCCGGAAATCCGGCCCGAGCCCCGGATGTCCGGCCCCTGGGATTTCAGATTTTCCCGTTTCACCGTTTTGTCCATAACTAATTCATACGGAGTCCGGTTTTGACGTTCTTTAGCTCGTTTTGAAGCTATTGACATCCCCCATCCCATAAAAATACTACCACCACCATTTGACTCCATCAAATTTTTGAAAATTTGGCAAGTTTGCCTAGGCCTTCCACCATATCATCCGCATAGCCACCACCGACTTCCGCAACCTAACCCATTTTGTACCCCATAGCATTAGTGGTTGCTTGAGTAGTGATTCGAGTCTCCTAAGGTGTTTCGGCTACTTAGGGACGATTGCTTCTTCATCAACCACCACCACCACTTCCACATAACCTTGCCCACCATACACTTCCGACAACCCAACTTAACCCAATAGTTGTTTGAGCTTGTTTGAGTTGTGGCTTGTGTCTCCTAAGGTGTTTCGGCTACTTAGGGACGGTAGCTTCAACTTTGACATGTGTATAGCCCATCATTCCATCCGCATTGCCTAGTGCAACACCACCACCGCTTTCCGCTACCACCATTTGACATTTGTCATTTGAGATTTTGAGTTTGCGGTTTTTCCGTTTCCTAAGGTGTTTCGGCTACTTAGGGACGAGTCTCCATCATCTTGGTATCTACACCAAGAACACCTCCACTCATCATCGCAAAGGACGGTAACCTCGACGACACCTTTGTATATTCCCCTTGCCATTGCATTGTTAACCCCTAGCCCAGTTTGCGTTACTTGCCTATCGAGGCTAGCCATTTGAGTATTGCCGGCAACGTTACTTGTGCACATTAGTGGTCCATACCTTCCATTGCATACATACCATATCATATTGGTATCATATCATCCATTGTGCCTCAAGTTTGTTCCCGCATATACACAATTGCTATCTTGGTTTGTGCATTGTGCAAAAGTGGCCATAGAAAAAAAAAGAAATAAAGCTTTTAAGCAAAAGAAAAAGAGCAAAGAGCTCGTGAGCAAGTGCCATAGCATCATACCCCATTGCACATAAGATTGTCAAATCTACATCATATGATATCATGCTTGAGAGAAACACCGGGAACCATACATACATAGCATACTCGGGATAGAAAGTTTATCCATTTTGCATCTTATAGGTTGTGCACAAGTGTCGTATCCGCCAATAGAGCAATCGTGCTAGCGTCTCTCTTGAGTTGTGCAACACGAGCGTTTTCCGTGGATTCCACATTTTGTGCCCATTCCTTGGTTTCACGACCCCATTTCTCTATCCGTGTGTGTGTTTCCGTGTGCCATTCTTTGCTATTGGTCCATTTGTTTCATTTGCGAATTTGTGAATCTATTTCAACATTATTGACTCTTGCTAACATTTTGCATCAAATTTTTTGTGCCACTATCCTCACCGAGCTCTACCATAAGCTTTACTTGATAGGTGTGAGTGAACAAGTCCGGTACCAATTCCACTATTCTTTCATCTCACATTGAGTGAAACGGGATACATCCTCAACTTTGGGAAAAGGTAACTTGGTATTGTTTATCTCATTTCCTACTCACCTCTACTCGAGTCTTGTGATGGATAGGCAAGGCATTTCACCTTCGGTCTACAACAACAACGACGAGTTCGATGCCACGAAAACAACTCCGACGCCAAGATGCAAGCTCAAATGGAGGAGATCAAAGCCCTCATCAAGTCCTACAAGCGATCTTCCTCATCTTCGAGAAGACGCTCAAGAGCACATGCTTCCGAGCTACCATCTCCGGCAAGATCACATCGGCATCGACACCATCACCAACAAGAACGTGAAGGTCAAGAGCTCAACACCAACAACCGCTCAACGACTTCACCATCTCCCTTGGCATCTTCGCCAAGCGACTTCAAGGCATCTTCGCCTACGGACATACGGCATCTTCGCCAACAAGCACCTCAAGACTACGCTCAAGAGAAGCTCCCCAAGCTCAAGTCCGCGACTTCCACGAGCTACTACGACCTCGACATCGACCACGCGATTCCTTTCTATGGGACTCAAGAACCCGAGGAGTACCTCGAGTGGGAGCGTTTGATGGACGACTACCTCAAGCTACATCAAGTTCGTCCCGAAGATCAAGTGAAGTGCGCCACAAGAAACTTCCACGACTACGCCTCGACATGGTGGCTTCACACACCTTCGGAGAGCTACGAGATGAGTTGGCCCAAGACGAAGAGAGCTTTGCGGCGAGAGTTTGTGCCTCCAACCTACACGGAACAACTTCGACGCCAATTGGAGAACACCATCCAAGGATCCAAGTCCATCGACAAGTACTTCAAGGAGATGAAGATTGCCTTGCGACGAGCCGGCGTGGACGACCCCATTTCGATGAAGTTCCACTTCATGATGGGATTGCACAACGACATCTCCAAGACCATCTTCCTCGAGAACTACAAGTCCATCGATGACTACTACATTGGTGCTCTCAAGGCGGAACAAGAACTCATGAAGACCAAGGCTTCTCCACCCCAAGCAAACTTCGCGGCGACCAAGCTCTACGACAAGCATGAGGCTAGTACCACCAAGATGTCCAAGCCCGACGAGCTCCAAGATGATGCTCCCAAGTTTGACTTCACCGCCATCCCTCTTTGTGGCATTGATGGTGCCGAGTCTACTTCGACTCTTTTTCAAGACGATGCGGCGACGAGTACGACTATGGAGACCCTCAAGGACCAAGCTTTGGAGGTGAGCGACAAGGTGGCGAGTAAGGATGATGCTTCCATCTTTGGAGGCGAGAGTGATGATGTGCCATCTTCGGCCTTCATCTACGGCGACGGTGACGAGATGATCGAGCATGGGATTTTCCCTTCGGTCATGGAGGAGAGTGATGATGTGCCATCTTCGGCCTTCATCCACGGCGACGATGACGAGATGGTTGAGCATGGGATCTTCCCTTTGACCACGGCGACGTATGATGACTTGAGTGACTTGTGCCACCATATTGAGAGTGAGAGTGACTTCACCACTAGCCCCATATATGATGAGTTGCCCACAATTCCCATGTGAGGAGAGCCACAACCCCCACCACTTGAGTGAGATGAGTGACTCCACCATACGTGAGTTTGAGTGCACCTATTTTGAGGGAGTGAGTGAACCACCACATAGAGAGAGTGAGATAGTTGATAGGTCTCGTGAGGCCATTTGCATTTCTAACAACTTGACCTCTACCTCTATTGTGTCTTCTCATTTGGTGCTAGGTCCCATTTATGATGACGCGCCGATCCTCGACGACTTCGTCCTCCCTTTGGACAAGACGATGGCCATGGTGGAATATGATGCACCCCCCACATGGTTCCATCAAGATGAAGATGACCACCATTTGGTCTTTCCCACCTCACCTACACCACTTGAGTGGAATGACAAAGGTAACATAGGTGACAGTGATGCTCTAGTCCCACTAGTGGACATTCTTGACATTGATTGCTTGCATGATGTTGATCCACCTAGTACCATGCTTCATGCTAGTATGATTTCCCCATGTGATGATTTGCCCATTTATGATGAATATGATGATTCTCATGTGGAGTCTATTAGTTGTGATGCCATGTTACATAGGATTTCTTGTGACAATTCTTTAGGTCACATCATGTTTGATAATCCGCTTGACTTGTCATATGCTATGCATGAGATCAACCATATGTCTTATTTTCAATCTCTTCATAGTGACTATGCATATGCCATTAAAATAAACCCAATTTGCACTTATGGCATAGATGACAAGCCCATGGTTATTGGCATTTGTTTTTCTTGTGATGATATTGATATGCTCCCTTTGCATCATTTATCTCATATGCCATGCCATGACCACCTAGCTTCGGATATGCATTGTTTTGGATGTTGTCCATTTTCTTCATATGATGTTTCCGATATTGCTCATGAGGAGACCCCCATAGTTTCCTCATACATGTTAGGAGATTTTGATCCATCCCATTCATTGCATGATCCCAATAATTGTGTGCACCATATGCTCCACATGAATAAACATGCTATTGATGCGCCATATACTTGCATTCTCAATTTGTGTCCCCATCGTGTCATACACAATAACTACTCTTTCATGATGGATGACATGTTCTTATACCACGCATCAAATTTCTTTGAGCGATGCTTATCTTGTGCTAATTCACATGTGCACATACACATCATGATGGATGATGTGTACATTTACCATGCACACAATTTCTTTGGTTTGTATCTCTTTTGTGTAGGTACCCATGAATACTTGTCAACCTCGCAATCCCACGAGTTGACAAAACGAGCTCTAGAGAGCAACGATGATTTGGGATCCCATGGATTGTCTTTCCCACAGCTCTCTTCGCGCAACGACCGCGCATTCCTTCTACATGGCCCTCACTTGGCTATGGGTTATTGTTCATTACATATCATATGCCCATCTTGCCATGTTCACTTTGCATGATATACTCATTCCTATGCCTTTGACATGCATTTGTGACCCATGCTTTGCATTACACATGATGATTGATTCTAGTACTTGTATGTGTATTTGCAAGCTTGGTGGAGATATTGTTTGTTCTTGCCATGTTCCTTTTGTGCACCATTCCTATGATGATACTTTCATCTTGATTTGTGTTCGTGCTTGCGATATGTCATGTGCATTTTCTTTGCCTATTATTTGCTCACATGACATGATTGCCATGATTTACTCTAGTGTGTTGCATCTTCGCTCCACTAGTTTGCACGACTTGATTACAATGCCTGCTTATGTTGCATCACCAATGATTCATACTTGCTCATCTCATGCGGTTGATGACAACCATCTATATGCTTTGCACATGATTCATATTGCTTCGTGTCATATATCTCCATGTGTTGCCTCTCTCATGCTAGATTTGCCATGTATTGAGTGCAACAATGATTCTCTTCTTGCTCATGAGATTGCCCCCATAGCACTCTCGCATATATTTGGAGATTTTGACATAATTCTTGTGAAGCATGCTTGTCTTACTTCTTTGCACCATATACCTAGTGCCATGAATATTGCCATTGTTGCATCATATTATTCATGCACTTGTGCTTCTAATGGTTATGTGCAAAAGATGAGAACCATCATGATGGATGATGTGTTTATCTACCATGTGCATACGTTCTTTGTTTTGTTTTGTGCATGTGTAGGATACTTGGACTTTGTGTCGACTTCCACTTCACGTGAGTTGACCATTCGTGCTCTTGAGAGCGAGCCTCATACATTCTACCACGACTAGCTTCTACACCGTATTTGCTTCCACTTCGGCAATGTGAAGAATGCACAAGGAAATGCTTTCAAGGTGACATCCTTCTTGAGCTTGGATATTGTGGATCATACTTCATGTGTTGCTTGCACAATTTGCACGCATGTTCGAGATATTGCTTTCACCTATGATTGCCACATTTCCATGTTTCATGACATATATACCTTGTGTTGCTACTATCATATGGTTGGTTTCACCAATATCATTTCTTCACATATGCCATGTCCCTTTGCTTGTCACATGATTCACTTGATTGCCTCACACATGATGAACAATTTCTCTTTCTATTGTGTTGAGTGCCACGCACTATTCACTACACCCTATGCACATTATGCTTGGATTGTCTTGCACTTGACCCATGTTTTAAGACATCTCATCCTATTTGGTGTTGTGAATACTTCTTATGCCTACCATAGACCTTTCATTGAGTGTTTGATGCTTGTTTGCAATGACCTTGAGGTAGATGCTTATTCTCTTGTCACACATACTTGCATCTCTACCTCACATTTACATGCTTGTTTCCATGATGACCTTGATTTTGCTCAATTCATATGCTTACATGTCATGTCACAATCCTTTGTCACACCCTATGCTATGCTTGATGACAACACTTGTTTGGTGAATCACCTCTTGAATGCTTGGTTTTGCACTAACGCTAACCACATTTGTTTTTCCAAGTGTTTGTTCTATTTGCTCCTTTTGAAGGAATCACAAAATTGTGTGACATTGGCGAGTGCACATTTCGAGCTACTAGACGATGAGTGCTTGGTGATCGACCACTTTGACACGGCACCGCCATCTCTTTCCCATGGTGATTTGGTTTTCGATCCGAGGTCGGATCTTTTCCAAGGGGGAGGGGATGATGCAGAGCATCCTACGGTCATCACCATGTCAAGAGTCCGTTTGGCAAGTGACACGTGCCACATCTACTTCACATACTCAAAGGTGAATCTTCTCCTTTATACGTGCTCACTTGACACCTTAGAGGATGGTATACTACTTGACACTTCTCCCGTGTGCATGCATAGGTATTGTCGGAACTTCACAGATGTTGAGGAGGAGTGCAAGCGCCAAGGAACAACTACACCATCCGCGAGGGAAGCCTGGAAGCGACGACGAAAGAAGATGGAGACAACCCCCAGGACCCGGACATCCGGCCAGGACCCCGGACATCCGGCCCCTGGAGCTTCACCCACAGCAGCCGCCCAGCCGCCAAGTACCTACAGGCCCCGGACATCCGGCCCGCAAGCCCGGACATCCGGCGCCTCCCGACAACACGGACATCCGGCCATAAGCCCAGAAATCCGGCGCCCCTATCCAGAGAGCACCGAGGCCGACCTCACCAGCTCGGACATCCGGCCCATGCCCCGGACATCCGGCCTCCCGCGAACGCCCGGACATCCGGCCCCTAGCCCGGACATCCGGCGCCTGCCTGCGTGCAGAGTCGGGCCAAAGGCCCATGTATCCCCTCCTCACTTACCCCTTCGTGGACTAGCCTATATATACTCCATCCCCTTCCTCTAGTTAGGGTTAGCAAATATGATAGCTCATTCTTAGGTGAGCTTTGCTCCTACCTCTACTCTTGAGAGAGAGAGACTACCACTCCCATGGAGTTCAAGACCTCCATGTGGGAAGATCCTGCAGGATATCATTAAGACCCCCTTGTGGGAAGATCCATCTAGGATATCATCAAGACCTCCTCTTGGAGATGAACCTTACCTTGTATCTTTCCCTTTGTTGTTCATGTACCTTGTGATCTTGTGTGTTTGATTGTCTAGTGGATGTGTGATTTGGACTTGTTCTTGAGTGTTTCCCCTTGTGATTTCTCCCCGTTCTTCCCCGTGTTCATCGTGTTCTTCGAGGGATCCCGCTCCAAACGTGAAAGATCGATGCTATAGGGTTCCACCCTACATCACAAGGCTTAGGGCCCCCGACTACGCACACGCAGGTACTGGACGTCCGGTCGCTATCGGACGTCCGACGGTTCGAGGGGGGCCAGTCGTCCTGCACGTCGGAAGTCCTATGTTTCTTCTCTGGACAGGTGGCACCATTTTTCCGATCGGTGTTGGTCGTTTGGTCACTGGGACTTGTCTGACGTCCGATGGTCGTCGGTCGTCCGGCCGCTATAGCATGTTCCTCTAGCTTGGTGGAGGGTGTGTCAGACGTCTGGTGGACGTCGGTCGTCCGGGCGTTGTAGGGTGTCAGACGTCCAGTGGCACATCGGTCGTCCGGCCGCTATAGACTCCGCAACTCTGTCTTCTTCCCTCTTCGCTTACACCCTTCCCTCGTGGATGGTGTTGGTGTTGCTTGGCGCTTGCACTCCTTCTCGACATCCGTGAAGCTCCGACAATACCTATGCGTGCACACGAGAGGAATGCCAAGTAATATACCATCCTCAAAGGGGTCAAGTGAGCATGTGAAAAGGAGATGATTCACCTTTGTGTATGTGAAGTAGATGTCGCACGTGTCACTTGCCAAATGGACTCTTAACATGGTGATGTCTGTAGGATGCTCCACATCACGTAGGCTCCTGAACAACATAGAAAATGTCTGATAGTCTGGTTTCAAAACCATGCATATCTTGACGACATCGAACGATGGCTGTCCTTGTTTCACAAAGGGTCTTCTGAACAACATAGAAAATGTATGATAGTCTGGTTTAAAACCATGCATATCTTGACGACATCGAACAATGGTTGTCCTTGTTTCACAAAGGGTCTGTGTTAGGGAATGGACTTGTGTCGTGAGTGCAAATATAACATTGTTTTGAGCTTGCATATCTTGATCATGAGGCAGTTTGGACGAGATTGCCTTAACAACCAACCCAGTATTGCCCAGGAATGTGCTTTTGGCACTGCTAGTGGACAGGTACTGACCCACTGCAACAAGAGGTGACATTGCGGTTATAGTTGCCTCGTCATCTTCAGAAGGTGGCGGTTCACCATTTGTTCCGTAGCTAGCTGAAAAGTTAGAGTTTTTACATTAGTAGTACCACAACATAAGATATTAAGGAGGCAGCAAAACAAAACAAAATAGCTTTGGTCTATATACAGAACTTATTCTGGTGAACTCGTGTAAAATATTAGTTGTATTTTACTGCAAATTACATAATAAAACCAGGTTCCAAACATATGACCATGTACCATGGCTAATGCATTGTCTATTTCTTCACATTGTATTGACAGCTAAGGATAAAGAGGCAAGTTTATAATACGGTAAGCATAATATGACATCATCATATCACAAGACAACTGAGAACAGACAAAAGGCAATTGTAACATTGTGTAGACAAGTCCAGCACGGACTAGATTACAGATCAAGATCAAAGGAACATCACTCCTCTCTTTTAAACGTTGTAAGGTTCAGTGATACGCTAAGACAATTGTGTTTAAAATTGAAAAGAATAATAGACATTGGCTGCAATCCGTTCAGTTAAATGCACAAGTCAGAGTAAGTAGTAGTTAAAAGGCATGAGGATCATGGACTTACAATAGAGGCTTTGACTGGTGTAGTCATGACCTTCGTCTTGCTGGTGTGATAGTCCTTGAAGATTTCCACAATATTTGGTTCAGGTACTTTTTGTTCCTTGGGGGCTTTCCTCTGCATTTGGAATAACTTAATATAGATATGATAATATGGCACAATGAAAAGAGTGAAATTGCAGCTAGTTACAAGAGCCTCGCAGTGTGCAATATAGCTACGAGATCCTGTCATCTGTTGGAATTTCACTTTTGTATGGTTGGCCTTGTTCTTTGAACAGTCCACCTACAAGAAGATAGATTTGTGATGCACATGCGTAAATAGAAGTTCAACATGTGATCTGATCACACATATATATAACATACTTGATACTTTGGATCAGACCAGTGTTTAACAAGGCCTCTCCAGTCTTCATCTGATATATTTTCCACTGGAGATGTTTGGGCAAGTTCACTGTTAGCCTTTCCTTCAAAGTGAGATTTCCTCAAGTTATACCGATACAGTCATAGAGCAGACTTGAAAACATGGGTGCATGCTTGTCTGGTTGCATCATCTTGGCTATCCAACTTGAACCTCATTTGCTGAAAATTATGGGAGTCTCATTACCAACAACCTAGAAAGTATGGGATAGAGCAAGATGATATTACTAATTTACATACATAACTATACTTACAGATAAATGGTCGAGGAAGGTGTAAAACTGGGTTTCATCTTTGTCATTCCTGTACTGAATCCATGTTGGGAGGATACACACATGACACCTAACGACAATGGCTGCCTCTGATACTAACTTGGCTGACTCTGTAGTATTATGTAGCCTTTTTAAACCTGCCTCAAAACGTATCTCCATTCTTCCTCCTCTAGATTTAGTTAACATGGCAAGCATTATCCCTGATGTCTGTTTCCTCTTGCGCCTAGGTGCTAGTTCAATAACGAACATGGGAAGTGTTAGTGTACATAAAACTGCGAGACTACATATAAAGAAGCATGCAACAATAACTTGACTCGAGCAATTACCTTCTTGCTGTTGAAGCTACAAGGTTCATAAGATCTTGCCAACTTGTCTTGTGTCAAGAGTGCATCAGAAGTAGTGTCAGGTGGAAAGGGAGCTTGGGAACTTGCCACTAGCAAACTTACCGGACGAGTAACTCGTGCAGATGTTGGTACTATGGAAGAAGGTGTTGCAAAAACTAGGGCTATCATTGCTTGTTTGGTGGCAGCTATTCATTTCTGTTTGGATTGTTTTGTAGCTGGTGTAGCAGGGGATAACTTGTTTGTACAATTTTCCGGTGGACTTTGACCTTCTATTGCACCATTAGTACCAGCAGAATCTGCATAATTTTCCTGCTTCCATTTCCATGCGTCCCTGAGTACTAACACCATCCCCTGCCATTCTATATTCCTTCCTCTTTCCCTTTGCCATGTCAAGTCAAGTCGACAAGAAAAAGGAATACAAATTTAGTTCTCCAAAACAAGTTGATGCGTGATACAGACGAACTGGACTTTGATTTTAGACAACCGCATGATAGGAGGATGTAGTATGTACGAAAAACAGGGCGACATGAGATAATCAGAACTATGATGTGTAAACTAAGGAGACGACATTTCAATAAATTAGAAGCAATGCAATAGAAGGTAGAAACCATATGAAAGATGCTACAAATATCGCTCCGCCAAGTTAACAGTGTCTCGTCCTAACTGGCATTTAAACAAATGTGAAGCACTACAAGAAATAATGATATGCAAGATGCAAACAATATCACACTACCAAGTTAAAGGTCTCTCGTCATTGGTGCCATTGCATATTCACAACATTGCATATTCACAACTATGATGTGTAAACTAAGCAGAAGACATTTCAACAAATTAGAAGCAATGAAAGATGCAACGAATATCACTCTACCAAGTTAAAAATGTCTCGTCATAAGTCCATTTCAACAAATTAGAAGTAGTACAAGCTAGAAAAGAATGCAAGATGTAACCTATATCACTACAAAAAATACACTTCCGTGATGATACATGTTTCTCATAGTAGGTCACATTTTCTGTCATGCATGTACATCCATGACGATTTTAGGACAGAATCAAGATAGTCATACCTGTGCTATCATAGAAGTGTTCCATGACAATACCAAAATTATCATCATGGAAGTGTCCACTTCCATGACAATAAATGATGCGTCATGGAAGTGCTTTCGTCAAAGGTAACCGACATGTGGCATCCATCGTAACAGGTCGTCGTTAATCTATGGGGTTCTGGTTTGGATCCGATAACCCGTTAATAGCCCAGACCAATGGGGATTTTCCACGTGTAAAATTCTCATGGCCAGAGGAACCACGTGTTGGGTCAGTGTTGGGACAGATGTCATCCACTCATTGGACGGGGGGCGCCTATGATACGTCGACACGTGGCACGACCCAATAGAGGCCCATTTAGGTGAAAAGGCTAACCCATTTGACTTGGTCAAAAGGTAGCGGGCCGGCCCAAGAAAAGCCTGTTAACGGCATGTTCGCATATAGCCCATTTACAGCCCGCTAACTCACAACCCGTTATGGCCTATCCTAATTGGGCCCAGTAGCGTCATTTGGGTCGTCCAATATGATTCCAGCTCACTGTAACTTCTGGCCCATGTATGGCCCATGCCGTCTTTTAGCCCATACAAGGCCCTTTGTAACTCTGGGCCCATTAAAGGCCCATGGTGAAACTGGCCCATAATGAATAGTGTGACGCGTTACACCCGTTAACGGCCGATTATTCAGTTGGATTGTTTCCAGCCCGTGTTACCTTTCGGCCTTCTAAGGGCTCATTTATTCTTAGGCTCATTTCCAGCATTCGGTTACTTACGGTCCGTTACTCGCCTGTACCACTTGTGGGCCAAATTTAGCCCATGGTTACAGACTGTCCGTTTGTGGCCCGTTAACCCATTGGGCTGTTTTCATAACGTCATCAAATATGGCCCATTAACGACCAGTGATGCCTATTGATAGAACTAAGCCTGTTATACATTTCGACCTATTAACGCCCATTATGGTTGGGCCATAAACACACGATTTCCACTCTAGCCCATTTACGACCCATTTTGTGGACCTTTATTGGTCCACGAATAGTATAGCCCATGTTTAGCCAATCGATCATACGGCCTATAGAAGGCCCATTGGTTATACGGCCCATCGAGGGCCCATGGATCCTACGACATGTAGGAGGCCATGGTCTATAGCAGGTAGTAGGACCATGGTTACAACGGTTTGTATGTTGCCCATGGTTATTGTGGCCTAGTTATAAAAAATAGGTTATTGTGGCCACTAGAAAAATGCGGAAAAAGAACTGCAGTGACTAGAAGCAAACAACTAAAGAAGACAATAAGGAAATAAATATGCAAGCAACTAACGCTAGGCTATTACGTCTATTACACATATTACATCCTCTGGGCATCAAAGTTCGCCACCAAGTGCAAATATAGGGAACAAAGCACCATATCACATACACTGGTTGTCAAAGTTGGCGACGAGTGCAAATAAACGCCGCAGCAAAACAAGTCCAGAACGGAAACCATTTTAGGAGAGCTCTAGAAGCAATATCCTGGGTACCCAGCATGTTGGCAAGATGGTTAGCAAGCTTATTAACTTTCTCTTGTTTGGCTCTTAAATCCTCCAGCGCTTGCTGTTGCACCACAAAGTATGCATCTGAATGCTGCAGGGACTTCCTCAGTCCTTCAGCTTCATGTCACAGCACATCTGATCGATGTCTTTCAACTTGAAGTTGAGACTCAAGAAGACGAACTGATTCAGGCAGCGAGTTCGAAGAGCTTGTGCCAGCAGTAGTGGCCAATAACTCGAACACTACATCAAGATAGGACTTTGGGGTTGTCTCACAGTCGTCGAGATAATTTTTATCCTCTTTCTTGGAGACCAACAGGAATGTCTCACTATCTTGAACCTTATCTGCATTACTTCCTTTACCATTGCATAACGGGTTACTCTTCTCCAATATTTTGTCCGCATTCTAAAAGAGAAACAAGCATACACATCACAGATTTACCATGTTCTATATGAAACTCATTTGTGTAAATCAGTTCTGTAGTAAAGTGGATAGGATAACGGCATGAAACAAACATATATCTATGTATCATGGTCACTATATGGTCTATATCATTCTAGTTTTTCTTGCCAAATCAAGATAGAGACATAGTTCAAATAACATTTGTTTAAGACAAAGCAGCATAGGCAAAATATAAGTGGGAAACTACACAACAATAACAACACTTGTAATGTGCATGACATGAGAACATAATTGTTTATTCAATTGAAACTGAAATCAATATAGAGGAAGTTACAACAGCAAACTAGTTAAAGAAACAGGTTTAAAACATACCTATTGCACCATTGGAGTTTCAATTCCATTCTTCAAATTTGAAAATAGTTGTTATGTGCGAATACAGTGATGCAAGAGCAAAGGAGTATGAACCATAGCTATATAACCTAACCTGAGAACAATTCTTATTCTACTTTAAGAGTTTATTTGGGGTTCGGAGTGGTGGTCCTCGTGCTTTGGGCACTATAGTTGCCTTACTAACTGCTCGTGTTTGGGTGCTCTGTGGTGGAGACAGTGTTGTGTCAGCTGGAACTGGGTTACTCTCTAATGGGGTTAGGGCTAGAAGGGGTGTAGCTAGTTCTCTGTCCAACTGAGTAGGGGTACAATTTGCGAGAGTCTAGGTTATGTGTGGTGGGCTGGTTCTTGGGCAAGTACAATCGTGGTTCTATCTGCATCGACTGGTAGCACTATCTTTTTTGAAGACCGTGTTGTTACTCCCTTAGATACTGCCATCACCCCCTCCAATTCAAATGGCTGATAAACAAGAAAACTAATTGAATGTATAGACATTCTGTGATTGACAGGTGCAATGGATAGTGGGGAATAAAAGAGGGCATGAAAGAATTCACATTTATGTTGTCTAACGAAACAGGATAGCATGACATAATTTCACATATATGGTGGCTAACTAAACGGGATAGCATGACACAATTTCACATATATGATGGCTAACTAAACATGATAGAAAGACACAATTCAAAATATGATGACTATGTAAATAGGATGACATGGTATCACTATATGATGTGTTTATTAAATAGGTTGGCATGCCATAATTCACATACATGTTGCCTATGGAAACATGATAGCATGATATATAATTCATGGATAGAACGACATAATTCAAAATACGATGACTGTAAACACTAGACATGATGAGATGATATAACTATATGATTCCTTTATTAAATGGGTTGGCATGCAATAATTCAGATAGATGCTGTCTGCGTAAACATGGTGGCATGATATAATTCAAATGTATGATTTATATACTAAGCAAGTAAGCAGATGGCAATCACATATATGATGTAAAAACTAAGCAATGGAAGACAACATATGCATGATATGAGTAATATAACCCTGCCAAGTTTGAGCAGAGACCTCATGGTGGAAATAGGACTGGTTATCTGTCTCTAAATCCTTCTCTGAGGATCTATCTATAACCAGCAAGAAGTCTACTTCAGCAGGTAGCATTGTCTGCTCTGAACACCTTGTTTTCACTCCAGATAGTTCCATCACCGCTTCAGATGGCTGATGCACAGGAAGAGTAGTTGAGTATACAAACATTGTCGACAAATGGAATTTGTAATAGTAAAAAAGTATAGCATGATATAATTCACATATATGATGATTGGCTAAACAACTTGGCATTGCATAATTCACATATATATTGCCTTGCAACAAGATAACATTGCATAATTCACATATATAATGTCTTGCAACAAGATGGCATTGCATAATTCACATATATGGTAATTAGACACTAAACATATGGCATTCACATAAAACATGTCTAAACTAAGCAAATCACATAGCAATGCAAGACACTACGCACGATATGAGCAACATAACCCTGCCAAGTTAGAGCATATACCTTGGGGGGGGGGGGGTAATAGGACTGGTCATCCACCTCTGAATCCTCCTTTGAGGAGCTATCCGTAACCATCGAGATATGCGCTTTGCCAGATAGCATAGTCTGCACATAAGACCTTTTTTCACTCCTAATTTTTCCATCACCGTGTCAAATGGCTGATGCACATGAAGAATAGTTGAATGTACTAACATTGTTGACAAATATAGTGCGTAATGAAAAAAAGGATGGCATCATATAATTCACATATAAGATGACTGACTAAGCAGGATGGCATTGCAAAATTCACATATATGATGCCTGGCTAAACAAGATTGTCAGGACCCCGATCCTAAGTCACACCGATCTAGCATGTAACATATCATATCACTTTGCAGCCTCACGCACGATATTTTCACGGCTGCAACCTTACCTTGGCCGTGACCATTTGCGCCTTTTGGCTCACGTATGTGATTGTGTCGCTAGCATCCATATAACAGAGAACCCATGCCGACATGACTAGTCGTAAACCCAAGGTGGTACAAACTTACATGGACATGCATACATAACCCAGCAACGAACGTGTCGGTCATCAACGTATGAACCCAAGTCATAGCAAGCTACAAGGACTTAAAGGAACAACGCGTGACATTTCCCCGAAGGGACAGACCCAAGAACGAATAAGGATACATGCCAGCCAGCCGACGTGCTCTGGAGTAGTAGCGAACTACCATGGCTCAGTGGAAGCACTAGGAGATATTTCCCCATAAGGAAGGCTACCAAGAATAAACTACTAGGTGTCGGATCCCACACATACCAAAGCATTTAAATAACATACACACAATATGCTCGATATGTGTAGATACAACATGGCATCACAACATAACTCTATGACTCATTATTTATTTAAAAGGCTCCGAGGAGCCATACATAACATGGTATTACAAGTAGGGGTCACATGACCCAACATATAGAGCATAGAAGCAACAAGCAGAAGCATAACATGTCCCAGTACAGACAACTACAAATGAAAAAGGCTGAGGAGCCTGACTATCTATAAGACACTCCAAAGGGTACAAGATCAAAGCTAAGGTAACAAGCTACTTGCCGAAGTCCATGCGATACTACTATTGAGACTGAAGTCTCCTCTACAAAAATGTAAATTAAGCAACGTGAGTACAATGGTACTCAGCAAGACTTACATCAGATCCTATCATACATGCATTAGTATCAAGAAGGCAATGTGGGGTTTAGTTGCAGCAAGCCAACTTTGACTCAGTGGCTATCCTGTTCTACGACTACGAGTAACTTCTTTGAGGTAAGAAAGCATACACAAGTCCCCTAATCACCACACAAATACACCGCTATGGATTCTTTCCCATCTCCCTACGAGAAGGCCATCCATAGCACTCGCACTTGTCTTGCGCATTTTAGAGTATCCACTTCAAGTTGTCTATGTACCACGTAAGCATCCAAGAAGTCCATATCCGAGGACGCGTCTATTCGAATAGATCATGTTAACCCTGCAGGGGTGTACTTATTCACACACGCTCTCGCCACTTACCGCCATGTACAGGTCATGTATCTCGGCAACCTTCAAGTAGAAGCGTGGCGAGGGTGTCGGCCACGACCTGACTAACCATGCAAGTCTCTAGTCCAGGTTTATCACCTATTTAGATTCCATCCGGAGGGAGTCCGGCTGAGGTTCCACTACCGCCCCAAACAATGTGTGCAGGGTTCCCGAGCCAACCATCTGGGTGCCACTCGGTACACCGGGCCATGGTGCCTAGTCTGTCCCAAGTCCACCCTGCCGGGTGACACTTGGTAGAAAAATAGCACTACCTACAAACACCAGAAACTAGTTGCAAATCCTGAATAGAGATCAAGGCGGTTAATAAGTCGAGAGAGCTTGGAGCTCCCGGAGCCGAATGTGTGGTAGTAGCTAGTCGTTGGACAACATACACAGAACTCAGTTCTTAGGGACGGTTCCAGTGAGACAACCCACCATGTACTCCTACATGGCCTCTCACCGCTACCTTTACCAACTCGTGTTCACACACTTAACTCTCAGCATCAGAACATATCATAACACTCCAATCCATTCCCAATGAATCAGACCTGACACAACTCTAAGGAATAGCAGACATGGCATGGTAGAAACACAACATGGCTCAATCAACTCCTACACATGCTAGTGGGTTTCAACTATTTACTATGCCAATGACAGATTATGCAGAGGAATGGGTTCAACTACCGCAACATAAAGTAGAAGTTCAATCATTCTTGTCATAATGCAATAAAAGAGTGGGATTGTATCGGAATGACCAAGGGGGTTTGCTTGCCTGGTAGATTAACAGTGGGCACTACTCCTTAGACAGGTACTCTAGAGCACTCTTCGGAGTAGGACCTATCGAGAAGGATGGTGCCGACAATCAATACACAAGCATACGCAACAATATGATGCATGATCATGGCATGAAGATGAGATGTTGTTTGAGCTAATGCAACTAGCATTCATTTGCATGAAGTCCATTTGAACGAAAGTTCAAATGCAAATCCAAGTTAAACCTTTTCTAAATGCCATTTATGTGTTTTCATATTTTTAGTAGGTATAACTTCATTTTTCATGCATGAAAATTGTACATATGGATAGATTGAATTTTTCTGATCATATATAATTTATTTCAATCTGAGGCACGGTGAAATTTCTAAGAATTTTTGAAGTTTATAACATTTTCTGTAATTTTCTGATTTATTTTAAAACCAGAAAATGATTAATTGCGTCAGCACTGCATCATGCTTGCATCAGCAAGTCAGCAACGCTGACCAGGTCAAACCTGACGTGTGGGGTCCACATGTCAGTGACATAGTTAGTTACTAGTGTTAATTAACACTAAGATTAGTCCTAAACTATAGTTAGTCAAGGCGGGCCCCACCTGTCATAGACCCAGAGGGGGTCAAATCTGGTCAGCGAGGGGTCAAACCCGCCGGCGTTTAGCCTCCTGGCGAGGCCGAATGCGGCGGGGGCGCATGGGAATTGCCCTTCAGCGACCAACCGCGCGGCGGAGTCCACCTACGCGACGCCCAGGCTTGCGCGCATCCAGTGGAACACGCGGGTGGCTGTGGGGTGGTCGGAGCTCGCCGGAGCAGAGCTCGCGGCGGCGACTGGAGTTTGACTCCGAGCGGGCGCAGGCTAGAGGGCACAAGGGAAAGAACGGGCGGCTGCTGCGTGATCCTGGGAGCGTGCTGAGCACGATGGCAAGCTCGGACGCGAGCTTTGCTGGCTCTGTGCACAGCAGCCTCATGACCGACGGCGAGGAGGTTCGGTCACGGTTGGGGATCGGGGCTAGAGCACACGCGGAAGTGAGGGGATAGGGGGAGGAAGGAGGAGATCACGGTGATCTCAATGGCGTCGTCAGCTAGGTCGGGGAGGCACTGGAGTCGACGAGGTAGCGGTGGCGATCTCCGGTGCCTAGGGTTGAAGACGAGGGTGAAGGTGGCTTCACACGGCGTCCGGCGATGCGTGGCTGATGGAGACGACGCAGGACGACGACGCGGAGCTCGTGAGCATGACGGAGGGGCGAGGGGGTGGCTGTGGCCGCGGCGGCTTTGGACGGTGCCGACAGCACACTCGGCCATGAGAGAGAGAGTGTGAGGGAGAGGAAGAGAGAGCGAATGAGAGGGAGGGCTCGATCGAGACAGCACCACGGAAAAAACACACAGCGTCGTGCTAGCGTGGAGGCAACAGGCAGGTAGGCAGGTGCGTGGCGCACGCGCGGGCATCGTGTGTCTCGTCCTGGTGGCGCCAGGAGGACGACGACTACCGTCAACTGGTGGGTTGGGCCACCAACTACAGTGCTGGGCCAGTTGGTGGGTTCTAGGTACGTATCTTTTTCCTTTTTTTCTTCTGTTTTCCATTTCTGACGTTTGTTTTAGTTTGGTTTTTGAATCAAAGTAATTCTATTGCTTCTGATAATTTTTGCAGGGACTAGAAGGATTATTCCAAAGCCCCTCACAATTACCCAGAATTATTGGACATATATAAAATATATAACATATATTAATCCAATGCAAATAGTTATTGCATTAATTCCAAATGCCCAAAATAAATATTTATGAGATCATAAAAATATTGGTTTGAATCTTTACCTCTGGCCAATATTTTCAGAGAGAAACATGAAAATTTTCTTGGACCTATTTGAAGCAATTTTTATCTTGGTCATTTCCAGAAATGATTTCTAAGGCTTTCCCATGTCCCCATTTCAAATTCATTGAAATTTAAACATGATGCACACATGACTAGCTAGTCCAGGTCATACCAGAACTAGGGATGTGAACAAAATTAATTCTGTTGCTTTTGATAATTTTTGCAGGGGCTAGAAGAATTATTCCAAAGCCCCTCACAATTACCCAGAATTATTGGACATATATAAAATATATAACATATATAAATCCAATGCAAATAGTTATTGCATTAGTTCCAAATGCCCAAAATAAATATTTATGAGCTCCTAAAAATATTGGTTTGAATTTTACCTCTGGCCAATATTTTCAGAGAGAAACATGAACATTTTCTTGGACCTATTTGAAGCAATTTTTATCTTGGTCATTTCCAGAAATGATTTCTGAGGCTTTCACACGTCCCCATTTCAAATTCATTGAAATTTAAACATGATGCAGACATGACTAGCTAGTCTAGGTCATACCAGAACTAGGGATGTGACAAAGATGGCGTTGCATAATTCACATATACGATATAGAAACTAAACAGATGACATTCACGCAAAGCATGTCTAAACTAAGAAGATGGCATATTTGATGTATAAAGTAAGCAATGCAAGGCACCATATGCATGAGATGACCAACATCAGCATGCCAAGTTAGAGCGAAGACCTCAGGGGGTAAATAGGAGTGGTCTGCTCCTTCTGAATCCCCCTTAGAACAATTATCTTCCTCTCGATTACAATCTGAAATGGGTGGAGGGGGCTGCCTTTGCTGCTACCATGGAGCGACATCAACATGAGATTTTATTGCTACGCAAGGCTCATCTCTTTTTCTCTACATGTTTAGTTCCATTATGTACAATAACTAACATGCTTAGGAATAAAACATAGTGAGATTATGTCAGGAGTGCATGCAGAAATCCAGATTGATGGTAGCAACCTATGGATAGACCCAAAACCAATGATAGTAGGCAGAGAATGGATTTAGTTAAAAAATACAGATAATGGCTTCTTTACTGTTTGTTTCCCACCCAACATGGAACTCATAGTAGACACCAGAGATTAACCAGATAGTAGATAGATACTATTGATTACAACCCCGATATGTACCCTACAACCATTTAAAAACTCAAGTTTCATCATTAGTTTGGAGCCGACTCAGAGTCTAACCGGTGAACAGGACGATAACGTAGCATGTAATATTAAGCGATGCATAATGTAAGCAAACACGAAAGAGTGCGACCTCTCTTGCGGACCCGTGAGTCCTTGAGGTCATCTGCTCAGTTGATGATGGTAATGCAATTGTCGTGGCTACCGGCGGTGGGGGAGAAGATCCGAGGCGGCAAAAGACAATCTGGAGGGCGGATACCTGCTGTGGTGGACGCTTCTGTCATTGGAGCAGCTGAGCTGGGGTGGACGACAGCACAGTAGGAGCAGGACAAACCACACAAGGTTTTCTTTGACAACTATCTGTAAGGTCTCGTTTGAATTGGAGGATTCTAGCGACACAGAGATAGGAAATACAGAGTAATGGTATAGGAATGCATGTGCAAAATAGAGAATTTAAAGTCACATGATTTCTGTCAATCTGGGTGTTTGGTTGATAGGAATTGGAAGGTCACAAGAATGCAAAGAAGCATGGTCGAATTAAGTCAAACCACAAGAAAATGTACAGTTATAATGCTATTATGCTACTATCACTTAGTCTTGTTCTCCATGAATAGGAATTTGAAAAGGAGGGTCAAGTGGATATTAAAATTCCTATGATTTTTCTTTCAAAGAGATACAAAAGGAACAAATCCTATAGTTTTCCTTTGCTCCATTCCTTTGAACCAAATGCATTAATAGTAGTACCATAGGAAACTTTCCAATTCCTATGTTTTTCCTTCACTTTTCCTTTCAACAACTGGCAATTCTAGTAGGCAGGGTTGGATAGGCAAAAGCCTATACTCCAAAAATGTTTTTGTGCTACTTGTATGAACCCATTGACGGTGTCCTGGACTAGGGGGTACTCACCACGTCATCTCCCGATCTCTTGGATTGGGCCGAGGACACCCAGGGCCGTTTACTCGTGGGCCAGTTCGGACAGCCCCTGCCGCATACCAGGAAGACCCCACAAGAGTTGGCGCCCAAGACAAGGACTCTCCTAAACCCTAGGCCTCCAGTGTCTTATATAAACCGAGGCCAAGCTAGTCAATAGATACTCATATTCATTACTACAATCTCGTGGTAGATACATGTACTCTGTACTACACCCATATGAAAACAATCAAAAGCAGCATGTAGGGTATTATCTCTTCAAGAGAGCCCGAAGCTGGGTAAAACCCCGTGTCCATGTTACCATCGCTCCAAGACGCCTAGCTTAGGACCCCTACTACGAGGTACGCCGGATATTGAACCGACATTGGTGCTTTCATTGAGAGCCTGCTAGGTGTTCATCGTGGATCGATGGGAATCAAAATCGATGATCAGGTGATGTTTTTTCAATTAGATTAGTATTGTACAAACTGGTTTGTTTGAAAAGGATCTTTGTTGTCGCCCCTTTTGTTTTGTCTATAGATCGGATCGTATTCGGTAGAGAATTCAATCGGATACTGCCGAACTGATGTGATGCGAGTTGCTAGATCTAATTTGACATCACGCCTCGCTCATCAAAAAAGATTAAACAATGATAGTCTTCCAGCAGCAACCGCGCCGCAGAATCTGCTGATGCGGCACCCTAAGCAGACGCCTACAGGGACAAGTACCCAGCGGCAGCATCGTGCAAGGCCACAAAAGAAGCGCCCATGTGCACAGATTCCAAAAAGCTTCATGACGTAAAGCTGCCCAAGCTAAGTATCTGACTTGGTTTCGTTCTTTGTACTAGTACTCTCTCCTATACTAGAAG
This sequence comes from Triticum aestivum, assembly GCF_018294505.1. Lineage (NCBI taxonomy): Eukaryota > Viridiplantae > Streptophyta > Magnoliopsida > Poales > Poaceae > Triticum > Triticum aestivum. The sequence goes on along the minus strand of NC_057807.1, from coordinate 195,829,569 downwards.
TTGAGATCAATTTAATATTAGTACTAGTTCTCTTGCTTGCTAATCGGCCTGTTCAAGTGGCATCAGTATAATCTGATGTTTTTCGATTAATCCGTTTTGTGTAAATCAACTTTTTCACAAATCGTGGCTGCCGAATTGTGCTAGTTTGCTCGCAGTCAGACCAGGATCAAGAAAATTCTAACTATGCCAACTCTACCCGTCGCCTGGCAGTACGTCAGATCCAGACTCTGCAGCAGCTACTAGAAGCACAATTAACTCATGAAGACGCGCTAGCCTGTGTGTAGTCCCTGAAGAAACACACGCATGGAGTAGCAGCCTAGAGTTGCAGGTTCCCTGCACGGGTCTTCCCAACAACGATCTAGCCGAGGAGATCGTGTTGAGACGGACACATGGGACGATCGAAATCCAGCTCGGCGGAGCACACCACAGGGAGATTTATTTCTTTTCTCTTTTAATTCAATACCTATGTAGTCGACCGCTAGCTGTCTTCTATTTTTCGGACAAATACGCAGAATAAAAGTGCTACTGCGCATATCGAGGATTAGCTTTGCATCATGTTCGGCACAGATCAGTTCGTCCGTTTGCTTCGGTCTGCTACAGTTGTCGTTGCTGGCATTCAGGTTGTATTTTTCCAAATTATTTGTTTAGCATTATTATACACAGAATATTTTTTGTTGGCCTGTACTGCATCATTTTGGCAAAGAAATTCTGCCGACGTTTGTACCTGGCATCTGTCCGGCCAGCCTCTGTTTGTCACATGGGCAGGCCGGCCTTCGCCGACATCGCCGTGCCACGACGCCAACGCGCCATCGAGCTAGCCTCAACGCTCAGGCCATACTTACCAATCTTTTTTCGCATAAATTAATTATGCAACTTTTTTATTATTATCTTTTTTTGGTTTGCATTATTTTACCTGTGCATGCAATTGACTTAGATCGGGCCGCACTATCCCCTCGGGATGGTGTCCTCGACGCCCACCTCCATCGACTGAATTATGTCATCGCCTTGGAGCGCTGCCCTGTGTTTGCAACCCCGCATCGTTGCTTCATCAACCTACTCGGCCGGAGATTCCAGTGTCACCCGGCGACCTGCTCCATCAAATCGGGCTTGGGGGCTTCACCTCTTCGGAGTGCCGAGCTCTTCGCTCGGCCACATCGGGCTTGGGGGCTGAGACCTTGTCCTGCACCAAGCTCGGACCGCATCATCGATGCCGAACACATTAACCAGCTAAGTCGCTTTCATGCTCAAAAACTACCAGTTCTAAATTTTGTTTGATTCGACCAAGTATTATACTTTTTTGGCAAAAAGTTGCTTGTGAAAAACTTCCTTGTCAAAACCTTGTTTGTGACACACAAATTCAAATACCCCGTTTAACCAAGGGCTTCCTTTATGAAGTCTTTCCTCTTGCATATGATTATACTTGCACGGCTTCGTTCCTTGTTCGTGTATTACGCCACAATATGCACCATATTGACTTAAGTGTTCCACAAGCTAGGTTGCCTTGCTCCTGTGTTTACCCCTACGTTCCCGATTGTTCGGCTAGGGAGTAAAGGGAGCACCTCTGCGATTGTCACGATCGGGTCATCCGAGCTCGGACCTCAGACTGGGTGAAGCCGAAAGCTAGCGCTCTTATTGTTTTCAATCATGATCGGCACACAACGGAACTCATGAGTACAAAAAATCTATTGCACAAGTCTCATAGTAACAATGAGCAACCGAAGAAAGGTATCGGTGGGGGTACTATTTTCTTCGAAGATGCTTCTTACACTTCGTCAGTAATATAGCATAAGTTTCCTGAGCGCGCTTTGTCTGTTACGGCCTTATGGCCTGATTGCGTGGTTATTGGAAACACTGACGATATTCTCAATAGGTGGAGTACATAACACTTTTCGGCTCTTGACCGAAGAGGGAGAAGCCGACGGTCGGTTAAGATGCGTTTAAAGTTCAAGTGAACACAGATATGATATAAGTACTTTGGTACATACAATCATTATACATAAAATTCTTTCACCCAAGTCACTTGGGGGCTCTTAAATTTATATGAACTGTTTTGTAATAAGTGTTCTTCTTCTTAGTTGTTGCAAAGTCTTTTCTATCACTCCTTTTTTCGACGCGAGTGTGTGGTCAATAGCCGGGGAGCCTAATTTCTCTCTCAAAGCCGCTAGAGTTTAGTTTGCTAAACTGACCTAATGAGAATTGCTCCGCCTTCGGGATAAGAGGTTCAAGCCATAGGCTGACCCGCTTGAAGTATTGAGATAGGATGTGTCATATTAAAGTACGACATAAGCACTTTTTTCTAAGACCAATTTTCGGATTGGCATCAAACACTTGATCTAGTTCGGACGTCAAGTTTTTGCTGAAGTTTTTTGGTTTTCCAAGCCCATGGCACTTTTAAACTATTTTTGTGTTTCCAGCATTAGTCTCGCAGTGCAACGCCGGACACATTTAGAGATTCGGCAAAAACATTCTCGGATATTGCTATATATGCATTGGTTTCGAATTGTGTCTTCGGTCAATAGTTGGGTTGCCCGGCCCTTGTGCTTGCCTCCTACGTTCCGCTTTGTTCGGCTAGGTGTGCAAAGGGAGAACCACTGTGATTGTGCTTCCAGCTCACATGGTTAAGCACCTCAGTGGAGAAAGCCGAAAACTAACTGTCACAATAACTGTAAACTGGTCAACGATCCGATGACTGTGTTAAATGACGGGCCGTTCATAACATTGGCCTAAGTGTTTACAGCTTGACCTCGGCTATCGCCGAACACTAACCGGGGGCTAGTAACTGGTCTCCCAACTCTATGACTAAGATAAAGTTATAAAGCCAGTATACCTGATTGCCTCGTTTCTGCTAACACAACCGCCTTGGGGCACCGAGACTTCGACTAAGGGTTGTTTTGTTACTATGGAAACACCCTGCGTAGCATCTACAAGGGGGTGGAAGCCAATGATGGGCCACTTTCAACTGATAAACGGTCGCAACAGAGTCAAAATAAACATATCATCAACATTTGTATTTAATATACGAGGGATGCCTTCTGTAATCATCGTTATAAAGCCATAAATATGCATCAATTTGACTTAAGATTTTGGCCAAGCTAGGTTGCCTGGCTTTTGTGCTTACCCCTACGTTCCCGATTGTTCGACTAGGCGGTAAAGGGAGCACCTCTGTGATTGTTACTACCGGGTCATCCGAGTTAGTACCTCAGACTAGTTGAAGGCGAAAGCTAGCAATCTTAAAGTATCACATTGGTCGACAACGAGGGAAGTGATAATTTTGGTTCATTAATACCATAGAGTTCGGGAACTTTCCCCGAACTAAATCCTCAATATTTTTCTCCTGCATTGATCGGAGGTGAGGTTTCATGATCATGGTTGGCATGACAACCCAAAGAAAGGAACCGGCAGCGGGACTATTTTCTTTGGAAGATGTTTCTTACGTTAAAAATTAATGTAACATATCTCTCCGTGTACCTTTGTTTATAAAACCGTATGGCCGGATTGCCTTGTTTGTCGTAAATTTTTGCCCTTGTAAAGGCTTTATGAAGTGGGACAAACACTCCCCGGCTACTGGCCGAGGAGGTTGAAGCCGATGGTCGGTCAACAAAGTTTTGTACAATGCGGATCCGAGCATTAATGATGTAGAGTACTTGGATACATAGAATCATTACACATAATTTGTGATTTTACTTCGAATATCGATCCTTAATTCGGCCACCCGTGCCCACGTTAAGGCTCGGGGGCTACTAGGCTTCGTGCTTATTATTTACAAATATTAAAGGGGTACATTGATCCCCTGATTTGGTGTTGCCACCCGACCAGTGTCTCGGGGGCTACTGCATTGCCTGCTCAACACAGAAAAATTCAAAGAGCTCAGTGTTTGGCTTAACCGAACTATGCACAAACGCGTCTTCGGACAACAATAGGTACCATATGGATCTATCTGGCATCAAGCTAGTATATTATGGAGACTTCTCAAAACCCTCTCTCAAGGGTCCATCCGCCGATCAGTATCTCCTCTAAAGTGCATCTCGGAATTTTAGGCCGACACACATATCACGTCAGTAAGTAAATTGCATCAATTGGAAATAAAATCTGCAAACAATCATCCCAAGCCTGAGGTGGTGCATCATCTTGGAAGCATAAAGCTCGGATGCAAGCGGCTGGCTCTATAGAGGGCATTTCCGGCACTAAGCTCGGCTAACTCCCTTCAAACTCCTTCAACTTTTTTGAACCAAGGTGATCTATGACACCTCGGATATAGTCTGGCGTTGGAGCTCGGATACAGTTCTGCGGTGGAGCTTGGACATAGTACGGCGTTGGAACTCGGATACAGTCCGGCGTTGGAGCTCGGATACATTCCGGTGTTGGAGCTCGGGAGCGGTCCAGCTTTGGTGCTCTGTTGCAAAAGATACCTCGATTGTAGTCCGGCGTTGGAGCTCAGATGCAAGAGGACACCGCCACCCGGGGACAACTTCAAACCCGAGGTGGGCGTAAAAATAACAAGGCATTGAGAAAGGCCGAAGACTTAAAGGGCTCCTCGGATACCCGACGTGTAAACTCTTCAGATTTATCTCGGCAATCCTCAAGATAGATGATGGGAAGATTTGTTGAACCAGTTTTCAAGACCGACGACCGAAGACGAAGAGCAGTTCAGAAGAACCGAGGAGCGTCCCCAACTTGAAGACCGGTTCAGGGGGCTACTGATGGTGTCCTAGACTAGGGGGTACTCACCACGTCGGCTCCCGATCTCTTGGATTGGGCCGAGGACCCCCAGGGCCATTTACTCGTGGGCCAGTTTGGACAGCCCCTGCCGCATACCAGGAAGACTCCACAAGACTTGGCGCCCAAGACAAGGACTCTCCTAAACCCTAGGCCTCCGGTGTCTTATATAAACCGAGGCCAGGCTAGTCAATAGATATCTCATATTCGTTACTACAATCTCGTGGTAGATACATGTACTCTGTACTACACCCATATGAAAACAATCAAAAGCAGCATGTAGGGTATTATCTCTTCAAGAGAGCCCGAAGCTGGGTAAAACCCCATGTCCATGTTACCATTGCTCCAAGACGCCTAGCTTAGGACCCCTACTACGAGATACGCCGGATATTGAACCGACACCCATGCCACTGCCCAACTAACTCAACCCCAGGCCCATCTACACATGCACAGCTCAAATGTGCAGAAATAAATAATGATGGCTTTCGAGAGAGTCCATCACGGATATCTAAGTTTCATGGTACCTCACTGCTTGTTATATAGGAGAAACTAATCATATTTCACGTTACTACATGTGCTTAGTGGACAATATATATAAGATGTAGTGTAAAAAAAGTGATGCAGCAAGTGTACAACCTCTTTGGCGAAGCCATGTCAATCTCAGCATCATTGGGTTGGTCGCTGAGGATGTTGTGGCTGATGTGGTAGTCGGAGGAGGGGAAAAAGATCTTAGGCGCCTGGAGATGGAGCCAAGGGTACTGCTCTGCTGTGATGGAGGGTTTGGTCATTAGAGTAGCTCCGGTGAGGTGTACGACGGCGAGGCTGAAGCAGGACAAGGAGATAACGTTAACCTGAAGTGGAATTATAATGACATCTCCAATAGAGGATGTAAAATACATAAACAAAAAGTGATAGATGTAGAATACATCATCCGCTCATCTCTGAACTTAACTGCTAAACCTGAATTTAACTGTTGAAACTGAATTTTACTGTCGAAACTGAATTTTGCTGTCGAAACTGGACACACTAGTAGCAGAAAAGCAATGCACTAATAGTTATGGCCGCTCGAGCACTAGTGGCAGAGTAGTAGTCATCTAAATTAGTAGCTGCTCCAGTAGGGACCATACTACCAGAGAGCAACTAGGGCAGAGCTGCTGCAGCGCCCAGAGCAGCAGCGCGTGCGAGAGCCGGGGCAGCTGGTCATGTAGCAGCATCTTTTGTAGCAGCAGCAGGAGCTCGAGCAAGAGCGGGAGCTGCTGCTCGTGCAGCAGCAGCGCGAGCAAGAGTAGACCAGCAGGACAAGCAAGAGGAAGAGAAAGAGCAGCAGCACGAGCAAGAGCTAGAGCTAACCAGGCAAGGGACCGAGAGCAAGAGCAAGAGCAGTAGTGCGAGCAAGAGCTAGAGCAGACCAGGTAGGGGACCGAGAGCAAGAGCAGAGCAGCAGCATGTTGACATGGATTTTGACCAAGATAAAATAAATATATGAACCACATAAAATAAAAATTAAAAAACGGAAAAAATCCGTTTTATAATGAGAAGAATCAATTAAAAAATATATAATCAATCGCTCAAAGTGATGACCGACAAAATGTACGTATGATATATTTTTGAATGTCGATAGTGCAAACATTAAACCGACAATTTTAAAATACGATGAAACTCCTCAAGTTTTGGTATGAAGAAAATATAGAGGGCACATGGCTCGCACGGATGCGTGCTGCTACTAACGGCGAAAATAAAAAAATTGTCGTGAGGGACGATAATATTACCAAAATGGTGACTATATGATAAGTGTTTGACTTCGTTCCACCGACAAAATGAAATATTTATATGGCGCATAAAATATATCGTCCCGATGAAATATACACATGGTGTACTTGGTCAAATATTTTCATCTGATTCTACACCTTGAGATGCATGCAAAAATAATTTGCACACCTTGACTCTAGGCCTTAATAAGCCATTTAATAGCTAATCCTGCTTAGCCCATTAAAAAATATGGACACGTATGCATGGTCGTACTTCCCACAAGATTGATGTGCATGCATGCAAACAGTGTGGTGCCATGGCCCACATATTAATTAGGAGAGAAGGAGTTTAGACCACATCTGTGAATCACATACACACTGGAATTTGGTTACTAGTCAAACGATGTGGTTGTGTTAATTGGCGATTAAAGAAATAGGCCAAAGGAAAAGGCAACCCGCTCCCACAAACTCCACCATCTCCACGATCAGAATGTGCGCAGGCGCACGTCCAGCCGCCCTCCGCTGCTTCCCTCTGCCTCTATAAATACCAGGCAATTAGACTGCCCTAGGGTCGGTCCTTCAATCCATTCATCTCCCATCTGCTGCTAGAACACAAACGCACATACGAACCCACAGAGGAAAGAAGAGAAAGAAGCAGGCAGGCGCCATGCTTGCTAGGAGTTTCAAGGTGAGATTCATGGTTCTCCACTAGCCCCTGATTTGGCCATTGTGGTACAGATCAGGGAGCTTTCTTCTTCCTCCTCTCCCAAAACTCTAACCCTTGGTTCGGCCATCATGGTACAAATCAAGGAGCATGTTTCATCTCCTCAAAATTCTTGCCCTTAGTCCGGCCATTGTGGTACAGACTAAGGTGCGTGTTTAATATATCTCAAAATCTCGTCTTTGGTTCGGCCATCATGGTACAAATCAAGGGGCATGTTTCTTCTACCCAAAATTCTTGTTCTTGGTTTGTCCATCGCGGTACAAATCAAGGTGTGTGTTTCATCTCCCCAAACTTCTTGCCCTCGGTTCGGCCATTGTGGTACAAAGCAAGGTGCATGTTTAATCTACATTAAAATTTCATCTTTGGTTAGGACACCGCGGTACAAACCAAGGAGCATGTTATAGCATCCTCAAATTTTCATCATTGGTTCAGTCAATGCTGTACGGATTAAGGAGCATGCATATTTCTTTTACAGGTGGCATATGCGTCGTCCTAACGATCTCCTTCTTGGTTCGATCCCCTTAGCGATACAAGCCAAGATGAACGCCTCGTTCCTTGGCTTGGTCTCTATACATGGATACAAATCAAGAGAGTGTCATAAGTGTGGAAACTTCATAAAAAATGCCTTAATCTAGTCATCATAAAAAATGGATATGACTAAGTTGGAATGAAATTATGAACGTGCTAAATTGAACTCATGAACTCTTGGGCGCTACGGGCATTATGTGTCATGCTAGTTGTAATACAAACATGAGCATAAAAATATATTCCCTCACTTGGTTACGCTGCACGCGGGCATTATCTTAATGCCACACGGTGTTAGTAGTAATACGAGTAGGGCAAAACTTAAGTAGAAATTGTGTTCATGTTACACATCCAAAAACCAAAATCATGCAAGATGAATTATAAACATGTTGCATCATAAAAACCAATCTTACTTGGTTACGCTACACGCGGGAATTATCTTAATGCTACGCGGTGTTAGTAGTAATACAAGTGAGAGAAAATTAAACAAAACATTCGGGCCACATATTTTGACCAAAGTCAAATAAAATATGTCATGAAATGCTCCAATACTATAAGAGCCTAAACTTTTACCATCATCACAAATGGATATCACAAACTTACTTTACTTGGGTTATGCTAGAGAAGAGCGCCAATGAAATGACTCTATGTGGAGTTAGTGCTAATACTATGTGAGGTACAAACATAAACAAAATGATAGATGTCATATGACTCATGCAACACCATAATTCCTCCACAAACCTTTGCTTGGTTACGCTGAACGCGGGCATTATCTTAGTGCTACGCGGTGTTAGTAGTAGTACAGGTAAAGCAGAATTTAATAAAAAATAAGTTCACTCCACATCCACATATGCATACAAAATTCAAGCAAAATACATGATAAGGCATATTGCATGTAGCCCACATAGGTTTTAAATAAATAAATAAAATCTCATAAACAAACGCCATTCGGGTCAAGCTATATGCGTGTGTCATATCATTGCACCGCGTTGTTAGTTTTGATACCGTGTGAAGTCAAAATCAACAAAACATTTCACATATCACATGCACCATGAAAAGCATCCAGGTTGTGTCAGAAAGCTTCAGTTCGTTACGCTACAGGCGGGCACCACATTAGTGCTACGCAATGATAGTAGTAATGTGGTGGTGCAAAACTTATTAAAATTGGCATGTCACATATATCCATGCCACCAACCAAATATATCGTGCAAAATTCCTAAAGGACAATACATACCCATATCCTATGTGCCAAATATAGGATAAAATTATCCCTAGCCAAAACCAACCTTTATTCTGCACTATCTCATAAATGAGGTTGAACATAAATAAATTTGTTGCATGCTAGGAAAATATACTCCAACATATCAAACATGAAATCATGGAGAAGTACTTGCATGAAAGAAAACTTCAAGCTCACCAAGCTGGAGTTCATCGTCCACCGCGAGGAGGATTTCTCTTGTAGAATATTGTAATAGGCATGTGATGTAATCCTATGTAATAGATATGCTGGAATTCTTAATCAGGGGTTTTCTCTTAGGAGATGTAATTAACAGAATTTTTATGTAAATGTATGAGTTCTAGAAATAAAGTACCTGCAATGTTTGATTCTATTTTTATTTTATGCATTTCAATTTCACTCTGTATCAATGACGTGGACGCTTGTTTGACGCCCGCCATTTTCCTGTCATCGCGGCAGCATGGCTAGCAAGAGCCGGAGCAGCAGCAACGGCTCCGATTGATGTGGACGTCGCCGTTGAGGGGGAGACGCCATGGAGGAAGTGGCCGGCAACGCCGCTGTAGATGGAGCCGCGCCATGGCGGCTCAGGACCGAGCGCCGACAACACCGTGAGATCGAATCAAGAAGAAAATGCATCAATTAGTGTAGAACCTCTTTGGTGGCGCCGATTAGGCCTTAGCTTCATCTGAGGAATCAGTGATGGTGCTGCTCTTCCGGTGGTGCAGGTGAAGACAACACTGTGGGAATGGAGGTGGCACAAAAGACGAGGCGAACATCAGGGCGGCTCGTTGGAGGTGGAGGACGGGGTGGTTGAACCGACGAGACGACAAGATCGATGACGGATCCTCATCCAGTGCGGTGGATGAGGGACGTCGACCTTTTGCGGTGGACGATGTCATCGGGGAAGAGGCTCCGGCTGGGTGGCGGATGGAGGAGGGTGTGGAGCTTCGCAAGGTTTCGCGGCCTTGGTCTATGAATGGGGGGAGAAGGGGATGGGAGGGGGAACCATGGCTTAGGGACGTGCTTGTCTGAAATGTGGGGTAAGTTATGAAAGTAGCCCCATTGATTGGAACTGGGTGGTTCTTTCGGTTCAGAGGTATCACGGGAATTTTGCGTGTCGGGATTTCGCAGGAGGTGGGAGTTTTCGCATGCGTTGTAATTTTGGGATAGCAAGGCATGGGTTGAGATGGAGGAACTTTTAGGAGCACAACGAGACAAATAGATATCTTATAATTTTGGGATAACAAGGTGCGGGTTGAAATTTCTGGACAAGCCTAACGTGTACTATACCAAATTAATTCAGACTTCCCTCGGCGAAAAAACTAAAAAGAAATCAATTTGCACCACACAAGTGAGTCTAGTCATGTGTACTGCACCAAATCAATTCTCACTACAAATGCCATTCAAAACTTAGAATCCATGTTATGTTCAATAAATATTTCGCTACGTGTATAGTGCATGCAACCTGCTACTCAAATGAACATTCTAGTGCATTCCAAACGTATATACTACCGCTTCAATATGAACTAAATTTGAATTCACTTCTCTATTTGAATAAGATTTACAATCATGATTGTTGTCAAGTTAAACCATTTTAATTTGTTTCTCTATTTTAATAAGATCTACAATCACCATTATTCTCAAGTTAACCATCGTTTGGATATTATCTTCACATCACACCACATGATTATTGTTGATTTAGATATGAACTATGTGTACTATATGAACTCGAACTCGATTTTGACTCCACTTTATGTTGATTTCAAATCACATTAAATTTCAAGCTCTAGCTAGATCTTCATAATCTAAACCATGTTTCATATGTATAATGTGTTTATCACATAATGTATGGTGCCCCGCCCCCTACGCCTACAAGTATTTAGCTGTGAGTTGCAAACGTCACACATTATCCCAAATTCAAATAAAATGTGAGATTGTTCGATATATAGTATGGTTTAGATTGTTCAATATTTAGTCGTGAGCTGCAAACGCCACACATTATCACAAATTCAAATAAAATGTGAGATTGTTTGGTATATAGTATGGTTTAGATTGTTCGATATTTAGGTGTGAGTTGCAAACGCCACACATTATCACATTATAGTATAACATGTCCAAAACCACGCCACACATAGCACCGCTATATTCATGCATGCATAGGTTTATAAAACTATGATCTCTTATTCAAATATATGAATCCTCTTTCATAACAAATTAGGATCTTTGTTAGTCTCTTACACCCACACAATCCTCTAACCTTGGTAGCTAGCACTAACTTTCTCTCATGCATGCACACACCCTCCTCGCCCTCCTCCACACTTAGCATTGTATCTATCACACACATTCTTTGTTTTCTTTAGGTCGTTCTCCCACGGTCTACACAACTCCTTCTTTCCAACACACACTGATCGATAAACCTAGCGATGTCTGTCTACCACATACACACACACTTTCCATCTCCTCCTTTTTGTGTCCATGCCTCATGTCTCTCATATGGTCTCACACATGTGTAGACTCTTACCCCTCTTTTCATCGATCTCACAATCGCACACTCCTCCCCTATCTAGTAGGCCTCTCGCACCACCTCCTAGCTGCATCTCTCTCTATCTATCTATCTCTCTTGGCCTTATTTGCCTCTAACAAATGGATGTACACCGACCGATCTCCCACTAAACGTATAGCTAGCTAGGTCATTTATAACTCGTTTTCCCCACGTGCTAATCGATCTACCTCATTAGTAATGTCTCTCCCTTCCTCCAACACACAACAATTGATCTACCGATCTAGTTAGGTCTACTTACCAAACACATGGTCCCACTTCATCATCCATGCATGCCTCCCGACACATCTATCATGCACACGCACACACAGAAACACATCCCCACTCTTCTTGATATTGCAGTTGTTCCCTCAGTTTGTCTAAGAGGCCTCTCCCACCATCTCCGAGAAGCAACAACACTACCCCTCCGGCACTCTACCTCTCTCTCTATCTCTCTCTCTCTCTCTCTCTATCCCAACCTATTTCCCGTCCTTCACTTATGTATGGATGTCAACGGATCTCCCTCAAGACATAGCTAGGTCTCTCCTTCTCAACACATATACAAGTCGATCTACCTCTCTAGTTAGCTCTCCGCCTCCTCCCTCCCCCCCACACACTGATACATCGATCACTCGAGTCATGTCTCGTTTCCACACACGAACTTGCCCTCTGCCCTCTGACATTCCGGTAGGTCAGTTGCCCTATATCTTTGACATGCACACACACAATTTCGATGGCTCTCTTCATCGATCTCACACCCACACACTTGATCCTCTCTTAGACTCTATCGATATCTATGACTCCTCCCTCTCTTCTCGTGGATTGCCCCCTTTATATATGATATAGATAGGCCTCTATTTCACACACATTGCATTATGTCACATTTTTGTTTAAGATATCATCGACACATATCCTCTAACCTTTGTAGCTAGCACCATGTCATGGTTCAACACAATCACCTATGGGGCCATCGGCCCCTTGTGGTTTGGCAAGGGGGAAGGGCACTTTGCACAAAGAGAGGATGCCGTAGAGTAGCATGGTAGCGGTGGCACAAGCAGTTTTTCCCAGGTTCGGGCCGCCGTGAGGCATAAAACCCTACTCCTGCTTTGGTGGATTGGATGGAGGGCCGTGACGAGCACGTAATGCTCAAGCCCGGCAAGGTCGCCTCATGGAGAGCAGCTATGCGCATATGAGTGTACAAGGCTCCAAATCCTTTCTAAGGCTGCCTCAGCCCTCCTTTTATATGTCAAGGGGGTACCACAATGGCAAAACAATCATTATCCAGTGATTAGATAGCCACGTTGCTATCATACCTAACTCTATAGACTGGACAAGGTGCATTAAATGCATCGCTTAGTGTCACATCGTGGATGTAGCCCAGCAAGCATTGCTGCACCATTCAACCACCTTCTCGTCTGCCTACATGACACGCCCCTGGACCGGTGTCATTTAGGGGTGATCTTCCTTATAAAATGGCTGCCACATGCCAAATGACAGCCACTTAATCACTTGGGCGCTCGAGATTGCACCGATAAGTGACTTGCGTTGCTGTGAGGTGGAGTGGTAGAGCCTTGGCGGGGAATCAGGCCGCTAGCATCCCGACAACCCTTGCCGGGGAGGTCTTGGGACTTGCCCTTGAGGTGGCCTAGACCTGACCAGGCTCACCTTCCCGACAACAAAGGTTTTCCCCTTAGTGATATCTTTTTCCTTTGGCTTGTCTTGGTCTTCTTGATCCGCCCTTTGATTTCTCAAAGAGCTATCTCTTGTGCTTGGCCTTGTCTTAGATACTTGGTGCAGCTTGCTTTGTTGTTGCCGCACCGGAGACTTGCCTGTCCGTGCACTAGTCAGGGGGAAACATATAGCCCTGTTTATGTACCCCACAAAAGCCCCCGGGCCTGAGCCATACGTGTCATTGGGCATGTTGGGTTAGGCCCTAAACAGTGCATGAACGCGTGTCAAGGGAATGATGTGCGTGCAGCTCCTATGATGATTAGTCAAACCAACGTCCACTCCGCGTAATTAACACAGGTCGTGGGGTCATGGGACTGTAGCAGTTAATGTAAAACAGTAACTTCCCGAGGAAAGTAGCGAAGAGTTGCTCCCTTTCTCTATGCCTGTTCCTCATAAAAGGGAAAAACATGAAAGGGCGTGGCTCATTCGCACCTATTTCTCCGTCCACCATCTTCTTCCTCAAGCCATGCAACCGTGCCGCACTTGCATTTGTGTTCGACGCCTCACCCAACCTTCCATCCCCTCCATAGCTCCTGAAGATGGGAAAGAAACCCGCTGCCAAGGGGAAGCGGGCGACCACCGCGATGGAGATGGCCGCGGAGGGGAACAAGAAGAGAGCAGTGGAGCTGGACAAGAAGCAACAGGGATATGTGGTCTTCTTCCCGTCGAGCTTGGACAGTGATGCCTTGGTCGCAAGGTATGGATACATGTGGGGGATGGAAGTTCCAAAGGGGCATGGTGCGCCCGTGATCTTGCCGGAGGGGAAGAAGGATCCGCTGAATTCATATCAATTTTTCTGCGTGTATTTCCTCTGCGGCCTCTGTCCCCCCTTCTCGGATTTCTTTGAAGCGATGATGGTGGTGTACGGGTTCCACCTCTTGGATTTTACGCCAAATGTGATGGCATGCATTGCGATTTTCACCCATCTGTGTGAGAATTTTGTCGGGGTTGCCCCGAACGCGGATCTGTTTGGGCACTTTTTTATCCCGAGGGTGCAAAACAAGGCCCACCGCTTGGGAAATATATTTTGTATTCTTCAAGAGAGGAGAGATTTGGGACTATCTTCCTGGCCAGCAACGAGGCAGATGGCAGGAATGGCGGGCGGACTGTAGCTGGATCCAGGATGAGGATGCTCCAGAGTATTGCCAGGCGTGGCCAGAGTGCATCGTGCACAACAATGACCGGAGGGAATTAGGCCTTACTGACGACAGACTTCACCCGACGCTTAACAGAATTGCTCATCTCAAAGCTGCCGGGCTAACCATCAAACACGTGGGAGCCGATTTTCTTTGACGGCACATCGAGCCGCTGGAGAAAAGGGATAGGTTTGCCTGGCGGTATGGAGATGCCGTAGACATGATGCGCATGTATCTAGGCCTCATCAAAAACTTGTCGGTTTACGGCCATGCCTGGCTGTGCGAACAACTGTTCGACAACTTTGGGCCATTCAAATTGCTAGCAGGGGTTGTTCCGTCAAATGTCAACTCTGCCTTGGATCAGATTTTGAAGTGGATGCCCGACTGCAATGCCTATGGGGTTGCGGGTGATTGGCAACTACCCGAGCTTGACGCAGAGCTTGAGTGGACTTCCAACTTGGTGGAAAGGGCTACCAGGATGGAGAACAAAATGTTCAAGCGCACCTCCAAGTTAGAGGCGGAGTTTATCAAGAGGCGGATTGAGGAGGACAAGGCATTTCGGGCCGCCAGGAAGGCAATGCCCGGAAGGGTGGAGGAGGAAGGGGAAGGGGAAGCCGAAGACAAGGGTTCCTCCCGTGATAGGACCAAGGCGCACACCGCGGAGGAGATTTCCGGGGACGATCCTACCGGGACGGAGCCTGCCGGGATCAAAGCTTTATATGTCGCGGCAACGGAGGCCCAGGAAGGGGACGAGGCCGAGGCGGTGGAGCAGCCCAAAGAGGAGTTGCTCCTAGCGGGCCCTCAAGCCCCTGAACCAGACTTGGATCAGCACCCTCATAGGAGGACGGCTAGTCGAGGGACATCGGTTCCATCCCATGTGCTTGCTGTCAGGAAGGTGAAGAATGTCGCCTCCAAGAGCGAGAAGCCGAACGTGGAGTTTCAACATTCTTCTTGCCTTTCCGAGGCCAAGACCCCTCCCGCCAAGCGATAGACAATCGCGGGGGTCGACTCCAGCTCCCAATTAGACTCGAGCTCCTCGCGCATATCATCCTCGTTGGAGCCCCCTACACCGTAGTAGGACTTGAAGTTGCCAGAAAGCACCGCCCCCAACCCTAAAGAGAACCAGAGTACCCACGCCACCTATGGAGTTCGCGCTAGGCTCCATGCTCATGGACTCGAAGTAAGGAAAATACTTTCTTTTCCTGTTGGTGTCTTGCGTATCTACTAATTCGATCTTGTTTGTTGCCTTCGACGGGGAAGAAGAGGAGGAAGAAACCCTCATCCACTAGTCCAAACGGCGCAGGCAGGTGGAGCCGTCGGGGCCCTCAGGGGACACGGGCTTGGCGGGAAGCAGAACTAATGATCCAGCGCCAAGCCCCCCTGCCTAGCCTCTGGCATGGGAGCATGGGACAAGTCTCCCCTGCCAAGGGTAGCATGGAGGAACACGCCTCACCTCCAGCCAAGAAAGAAGGGGAGATTCCCCCCGGCGAGGCTCTACAGGAGGGGTCCATCCTTCCCGATACTCAAGCCGAGGGATCCTCAGGCGTACACGGAAGGATTGGCTCAAGTTGATGCTATGGTCACCGAGGGAGAGGGCGGTGGTCACGTCCCGTCAACTGATGCTGCCAGGAAGACCGAAGTCCTTCCACGGTAAACGACTCCGGGTAAATTGCTTGTTCTCCCGTCTTGTGTTGCCCTCATTATTTTGCTTCCAGTCTTTGTCCTTCTGACGCATACTATGTCCTTGCCATTGTTTATTGATCTCGTTTGCAGCCTCGGTGATCGAGGAACCAGAGCTGCTGGAAGAAGTGGCCAGCATCGACAAGCATGCTGCTCAAGAGGCGGCTAAGATCGCTGCCGTGGAGGGTTGGGAACACACTGCCATAGATATCCGAGAGGTCCTAGAGGAGGTCCCCGGTAGCGTGCCAAGATTGGAGGTGGTGGTCGAGGAGAAGGTCCCCATTCAGACCATGAGCCCTCCTCCCCAATTTGGTGCCTCGGCCGCAGCCCCACAGCCATCCTCGCGCAGTCTGGCACTAGCCCTCGTGCAACATTGACTTGGAGACCATGGCTCGTCTGTGATAGCAAGCAATGATCTTGACAAAGAGATCCAGCATATCATGGCACCGTTGTCCTAGCATGTTGAAGAGGCTGACAACTTAGTAAGCGCAATTCTGGACATGTCCTTCCTGGAGTCGGTGGTAACAAGTATGAACGAGATGCAGAACTCATACCCCCAGAAGTGGCTAGTGCTCAAGGAGAAACATCATGGATCAGAAGCCGAGGGACAAGGGCAGCGAGCTACGCGAGTGACACATCAAGCAGTTCCATGTCCTTCTATGGCAACAAGAGATGATCACCATGGCAAAAGAAGATGTTGTTGCCCGAGAAGCCCGTCTGGCGGAGCGTGTAGCGCTTCTGGACGCCAGAGAGAAGGACATCTCTTCCCAAGAATAGAGCCTCGAGGCCACCCTTCACAACAAGGACGGAGAGCTGGAGACCTTGTCCAGTGACGCACCAAGGAGCTAGAAGACAAGCACAAGGTGACCCTTGACACGCTCGCCCTTGACTCCACTGCTCAGTTGAAGAAGGTTGCCGATGACCTTGCTGCTACATCCACTGCCAAAGCTGATCTTGACCAACAGGTGGCCAAACTGACAGAGGAACTTGCCGGGAGTGCCAAGGAAGCTGTGGCCATTAAGGAGGAGGCGCAAAAGGCAGAGATCCTTCAGGTGCAATCGCAACTCTCCTCCAAGGGCCAGGACCTTGACACCGCCAACGACACCATTACTATTATGAAGGAAAGTCTTGGCACTTTAGAGAGCACAACTGAGTTTGTCAGGGTTCACGAGATGCAGCTCATAAGGGACTTGGAAAATACAAAGATCCTCCAGAAGGATGCGGAGGACAAATTGGCGAACCAGGTTCAGCAGTGCAGTCTTTGGATCAAAAACTTGGTCGACATTGCCGAGCGCCTCACTGCCCAGATTGCAATGATGGGCATGTAGAGCCCAGCCTTCTTGGTTGGCAGGCACGAGGTCCCAAGTGTCTAGCTGGTGCTCTTCTTTGACGGATCGATCGAAGGGTTGAAGACCCATGAGGAAGAAAGAGCCACCCGCTTCACAAGCGAGTCCCAGAAGCTTGCCCGTAATGCCCTCTTCATGGTCTTGAGCACCATCGCCTTCCGCCATCCGGACTTCAACATTGGCGATGGCTTCAGGAGGCTGCCGGCAGGCGCTGATGTTTCCGCTACCAAGGAGAAGGCTGCCCTTTCGCCAACATGGTGCTCTCTGTCCCCAAGGCTTCATAAGGCCGTCAAGCACGACCCTGAATCATTCACGTTGCCGCATTTCCCTGTAACAAAACATTATGCATGTCTTGTGTTTAGATCCCGTACTACTTTTGCTCGCGCTAAACAGGTGTTTAATTGATTCCCAATGCATGCTATCCCTCTTGTCTTTTATCCATGGATGTTTGTATGGTTAGTTTCTTTTTGTGTGTCGTGATTGCCCGCGAGTAGCATGCTGCCGCGATTGTTGTGAGGAACGGGTCCTTAGCATTCAGCTGGCGAAGACACGCATTGACATGTTCTTCCTTAGGTTACTTTGACGCAGCTGCCCGCTCTATGAGTAGGCTCGAAATAGAGTAGGGGCACAGACAAATCCGACAAGTTGCCATCATACGAAATATTTCTCCATACAAAATACCCTGGTTATCCGAGGGATAAGAAAATGCGGCCTCTAAAGAGAAAAGATCAGTGACATGCAAACTTAGCTTTCCTCGATGTTTCCCTCCTCTCTTAACTGTGAGCGCTCGTTACGTCCGCCTATCCCGAAGGGACGGTATTTACGTGTTGCCCTCAGGCCTGCAAAAGGTTAACAACAAAAACATGTGCAAGAAAGAGACTTGGCAGTTTATCAGTTGCACACCCACCCCTGGCAAAGGCCGGAGGTGGAACTCGAATACCTGCTAGCGATAACGTACGACGGAAATGGATGGTTGGTTCCTCTTTCCTCTCTCCCTTTGCTATCAACGACATCACGACTATCGGCGTAAAAAGTCATGCAGGCGTGGACAACCTTGTCGGAGCGTGCTTGCTGGGGCGTCAATCAACGGATTTGCACCAGTGCTTCCCTCAGGACTTTCCCTTAGCGGGGTAAGTGCTGAACCGAGTTTAGTGTGGGCTCCTTGACATTGAAAATGTCGCCCCCCTGCGCGGCTCTATTGTCGACGAGCAAAAACGAGGGAGGAGGAGGAAACCATACCATGCGTTCCGCCTGCCTTGGTGATTCTCTCAGTCACCTGCCATGCTTGGCAGGAACCCGCCAGGAGGACAACATCGTTGCATGCCTCGCTCTTCTCCTCTCGATAGGGGTAGTGGAGAGGCGATGTCGTCCGGGTGGCTCAGGACTGTTGCACCGCCGCTACCTCCCTGTCCCACTGTCATCTCAGTTTTGGTGGGCGTAGGTGACGGGGTCCAAACAAGGCGGAATGAGCGGGTGGCATCACCTCTTTCCTTGGGAGCCGCTGACGATCTGAGCGTTAATGCTGATCTCGGCATAGCTTGACACGCGGTTTACGACCTCAGGTTCACATAGGTGCTTCCCCCTACCTGGCATGCAAAAGATGTTGTGGTTCAACATGATCACCTATGGGGCCATCGACCCCTTGTGGTTCGGCAAGGGGGAAGGGCACGTTGCTCAAAGAGCAGAGGCCGTAGAGTAGCACGACAGCGGTGGCACATGCAGTTTTTACCCAGGTTCGGGCCACCGTGAGGCGTAAAACCCTACTCTTGCTTTGGTGCACTAGATGGAGGACCATGACGAACATGCAGTGCTCAAGCCCGGCAAGGTCACCTCGAGGAGAGCAGCTACGCGCGTATGAGTGTACAAGGGTCCGAATCCATTCTAAGGTTGCCTAGGCCCTCCTTTTATAGGTCAAGGGGTTACCAAAGTGGCAAAACAGTCATTATCCAGTGATTAGATAGCCACCGTGCTATCATACCTAACTCTGCAGACATGACAAGGTGCATTAAATGCACCGCTTAGTGTCACATCGTGGATGTAGCCCAGCAAGCCTTGCTACACCATTCAACCACCTTCCCGTCTGCCTGCGTGACACGCCCCTGGTAGGGTGTCATTTAGGGGTGATCTTCCTCAGAAATGGTTGCCATGTGCCAAATGACTGCCACTTAATCACTTGGGGGCTCGCCACCGCACCGATAAGTGACTTGCGTTGCTTTGAGGTGGAGAAGTGGAGCCTTGTCGAGGAAGTAGGCGGCTAGCGTCCCGGCAACCCATGCCGGGGAGGTCTTGGGACTTTCCCCTGAGGTGGCCTCGACTTGACCAGGCTCGCCTGGTCAGCATGGGAGGTTTTTCCCTTAGTGATATCTTGTTCCTTTGGCTTGTCTGGGTCTTCTTGATCCGCCCTTTGATTACTTAAAGAGCTATCTCTTCTGCTTGGCCTTGTCTTGGATACTTGGTGCTGCTTGCTTTGTTTTTCCCGCGCGGGAGACTTGCCTATTTGTGCACTAGTTAGGGGGAAACATACACCCATGTTTGTGTACCC
Organism: Triticum aestivum; assembly: GCF_018294505.1. Taxonomy (NCBI): domain Eukaryota; kingdom Viridiplantae; phylum Streptophyta; class Magnoliopsida; order Poales; family Poaceae; genus Triticum; species Triticum aestivum. The sequence continues at coordinate 195,809,645 of NC_057807.1, read as the reverse complement.
CGGCACACTAACTTTCCCTTGTGCATGCACACGCCCTCCCCTCCCTCAACATTCTATCCATCCCGCACATTCATTATTTTATTTAGGTTGTTCGCTCCTGGTCTCCACAGCTCCTTCTTGACAACACACTCCAATCGATAAACCTCTCTAGTGATGCCTGCCTACCACATACACACACACACACACACACACTTTTCATCTCCTCCTTTCTCTGTCCATGCATGCCTCATGTCTCTCATACGGTCCCACCACTACTAGGGAAAAGACTATACACAAAGGTATAGCAGTAGCGCTGGTTAAAATAGGGTGCTACTGCTACTTTGTAGTAGCACGTTCCAGAAAAGCGCGCTATAGCTACAACGATAGCAGTAGCGCGTGTGCAGCAAAAAGCGCTACCACTATAATTCCCGCCGTGTTGGCGGTAGGCCAAGAATAGTAGTAGCGATTCCACGCAAAGCACACTACCACTATGGTCGTTGTTGCAGCGCGTTTCCTGCGTAGAGCGCTACTACTAAGAAAGAAAAGAAAAATGAAAAAATAGAAAAGTAAATGAAAATGAAAGAAGTAGGAAA